>NC_061091.1:67784726-68051711 GCF_015104395.2 Macrobrachium nipponense
GCCTTCAGTACTGCGCCACGGAGAAGTTCTTGTGTAACTCGAGGGAGTTACTTCTAGGTCATCTTGGTGCTGACGAAGAGTCTTCAACACTCAGCCTGGGATGTCGAGTTTCTTCAGAAAGCGCGGTCGCGCTTTCACAGGACAAAGCAGCATCTCCTTCGCATCGAAGGCGGTGAAGTCCAGTAGGGAGGGGATTGTGAAGGACTCTAACCGATCGTCAGGAACCGAAGGGTTCAGAGTCTTCGCTACGAATTCGGTACGAAATCGAGCGTCACGAATCCCCATCCCCTGGATGCTTGACTTCGCAGGAAAAGTCATGCAATTACCTCAGAGGAAAAGAAGGGAATGGTCGTATGACCTATCCCTCTTCTCGACTTCGGTGATGTCCTGTACCCATACTGGTCTATCCGTCTGCAGCGAAGTTGTTCTTCTCGGTAGTGGATAGGACACCGACACTCAATGGTGGGTGTCGATGGTATGGGTACTGTGACAAGCCGTTAGGACGAAGAAAAGACTGTTATGGAACAACCGAACTAAGTCCACACAGCGAAGTTCGTAACAGACTTGGGCGCTCTGACAGCTGCCGACTGACTGCGTTCGGTAGGAGGCAAGTTGTCCAAGCACCCGAGCAAGTCACGTGACCTTCGCCTTAAAAGGGTTATGCCAAGAGACTAAACAAATAATTTGTTCGTCACCGATGCCAGAAGGCAAGGTGATGACTCTCTTAAGGCATGTGCCCAACAGGCGAAAGTCAATTGCCTTCTAGAGACCGAGGTCCCTGATGGCAAGATATCTCATAGTATAGTTGATTCTCGGCTAAGGAGAAACAACACTATGTGTCGTTGAAGACGAAGGTGTACAGAAAATGCAACCTACGTCTTCACAGCTGAACCGAGAGAAGGATTCTCAAGATTCTGAACTGTGCTACAAAGCCTGAGAACGCTAACCGCTATTCATTGCTGTCCGGTGAGGATCGTAGTTGCAATAAAAGCGGAGCGCTTTTCAGTAATGAAGACAGGGAAATACTGCCTGAAGAACTGCTTCTCATGGGCTGAACATTTGGAAGTAGAGCTGTCAGGTCGGAGAGTAGGCGATGTCTTCTGACATATCTGTTAATTCGGGTGGGGCGAGCAATGAATAATTGCACACCTACGAATACGAGATATTTTGAAGACAAACTCAGATGTCTGCAAAAATCATTCGCATTATCGCGGTGCGATGCAGCGGGTGACTAGTACAGACTTCTGTTACCGTGCGGTAAACAGAAAGATGAAAGAGTCCAAGAGATATCTCTGTTGAAAATTCTCGCAATGTCGAAGGCGATGAAATCGAGCGTCACAGCAGTAGATGGTCCTTCATTATTGCGAGAATCCCCGTTAATCAGAGACCTAAGTCCATGATTGTTGGGCAGAGATACGGTTCGGTAGTCAATCAAACCAGGGGAGAGAGAGACGTAACCGACCGTGCATCTCCGAGACCTAGCTGATACTGAGCCGCTATCAGGCAGTTCAATACCCCAGTAGCTTTCGGTGACTCGTCATCCTGAGTTGCCAGGTAATCCATTATTCCACGAAGGAGTGCGTTCGGCTAGAACCATCGAGCATAAAGAATACGCTCGAGCAATTATATTTAACCGAAACGGATTTCGGTAAATACAAAAGCTGATTTGGTGTTGTCATGACAATACCAAGTATCTAAAATCAAAACTGATAACTGCTGGGAGGTTGCAGGCAACCCCGAGTTGCAGTTCAATTAAGATACAATTCGTCTCGGTCACAAACCGTAGAGTTAACTACGGTATGCGCCTACCCCCCGGACAATTCAACTGTTAAAAGAATCATGTCGCGAGGGGTAATATACGTAGTTATATTTGTTAGGTTCTTGTACCACGACCTCCATCCTAAATTCTTTTCCTCTCGAGGAATGAGAATAAGGATTGGAGATCGGAACCGCCATTCGTTCCTCTAGTCAAAGAGAGTGAAGGAGAAGTCTTTCCCAAAGGAAAGCTTCAATGGTGAACAGAATACCGAAGACGATAGTTCAAGCCAAACTGGAAGTTCCCGTCCGTTCTTCTCTATTCCAGGTAATCGCCTACTGTGAGATAGTCTTCTTTCAGCAGCAGTCTTCTTCCAAATGCTAGAAATTACAGGAATTCGAGCATAAGCGAGGTTCCCGATTATCGTGTAACAATTATCGGGGATTCTCGCTCACTTTGGACCGTGGTCTCGCCTAAGTGTTTGGAGATCGTAAAAAACTCGAACACTCTGAGTGCGCTAGAAATTCCGTAGAATTCTAAGCACTCTGCGAAACCCCCCACCGAATTCGTCAAACGATATCGGCTGGTGGTCCTCTCGATTCCCGTAGAAATCGAGAAAGGGGCAGGATCCCTCCTCAACGACCGGGGCTTACGTCAGGTAGGACCCGAAGGTCCCCCCCCCGGTAGCACACCCCTAACGTGGGATCTTACAGAGAAATCTCTGTAGGATCCCTCCCCTTTCCCTCGTAGCCGTAAGGAGAGAGGGAATGGGGGAGGAATTGGATACTGGCTCGCCTTCCCAGCGGAACTAGCAGTTGGAGAAGAAAAGGAGCAGCCATCGCCTTACGGCGATGGCTCTCAGAGCCTGGGAAAACGTATCGGTTCAGGAGGGAAAAAAAAACGTTTTCCCGAGGAGGGTTACGAACTCATACTGTAGGTAAGGGTCTGCCGCCACTGTGAACGTCGTCTGGGTGGGGCTGATCGACACCTGACAGGAGAGAGCCGATACCGTCCTCCGACTCATTCCAGTCCTCTTCGAGGTCGAAACCTCAGAAGGACTGAAGGGGTATTCAAATACGGTGTCCGAAGACACGTAGAAACGCCTCTGTCGCAGTAGAGGAGGTGAAGTAGCTTGTTCGACCGGCCAGAACTGAGAGAGCCTTCTTGTCCGGAGACGAGAGACTACCTGGTTCAACACAGTCGGCAAGCTCCGATCGCGGCAGACCCACCGTCGATTTGGGTTCCCTCTCGGCCCCAAAACGACTCGAGCCGAGACGTGGCTCTGCTGGTGGGTTTGGGAGCGGCGATCCTTCCCCGAGGTCGTTGTGCTGACGAATCAGCGCCATAACCTCGGCAAAGTTCCTCTGGATCTCGGAAGTCACAGCATCTTGCAGAGTGGGACCGTTAAGCCCTTCGAACAAGAGCATATTCCGAGAACCTTCCTCCTAAGATGGGGGAACAGCGACAGCCCTCTCGGTCTTCTCCATCCACTTGCGCATACGTCCTGGCCGGTCCAAGAACCGTGCCTGGCACGTAGGGCGTCGTGGTGGGATCATGAGGGGCGCACCCCCCACGATCACTCCTTCAGTACCTCGCTCCTCCCGGTGTAACCCGAGGAGGTTGAAGGTACGGGAGAGGCAGACCTGGACGCTCCCTCCTCGCTCGCTGGCAGAACCAGCAGGCTTGGAGGGCTGCAGGCGATCGTCAACCCGCGGTGGCGATCGAGCTGCAGGCCTGGTCGAACCGTCTCGCTGTGGAGAACGGCTGGACTGAGCACAGCGGCCCCGATCTCGAGTGTCAGAAAAGCTGGTGCTGGTTACCGTACCCGATCGCTCTCTGTGAGAGCGACGGTCAGGCGACCTGCAGGCTCCACTGTCACAGTGAGACCGGTGCTTGTCCTCACGGCACGTCACGTCGCTGGTTCCAGCCGTGGCTGGCACCGGCGAACGGGAGGACCTCTTCCCAGCCTCAGCCCGTGGCCCGGTCCGCTGGACCGTCACGTCCCCGGGCCCCGGTAGCCAGCTGGTCGCCGCGAGAGCGAGAGCTGGTCTGGTGAGAGTCGCGTGAGCGGCTGTCACCAGTCTTCCGCCCCGTGCCGTGAACCTGACGCTGAGCGAGCTCCGAGGTCTGGTTCCTGGCTGCACGGTCGCTGGTAGGCGACCGTACACTCGGTACCTCCCGCGAACGAGAGGCCGAGACGGACCCTGATGCAGTGGCAGAACCACTGACACCAGGCGAGGAAGTACCGGTGTTAGCCGGTACCCCTCTGGTCCCCGTAGTCTTCTTCCTTGCGGAAGAAGAGACGGGCCCCGCTCCCGAAGGAGCAGGAGGACCAGCGGAAGGAACCCTCCCGTCCTACCGAGGTGAGACGGGTCCCGAGAAGCTCCCGAGGGAGACTTCTTAGGAGGGAGGAGGCAACCTTCTTCTTCCTCGGCTGTGAAGCCTTAGAAGTCGAAGGGGAAGAGGCGGCAGCCGACGACGATGAAGAAGATGAAGACGACTACGACGACACCTTCCTCCTCTTCTTCGTCAGCTTCCTCAGGACAGACGTAAGATCTGCCATCCAGGGCGGAGCCGGGGCTGCTGTAGCCGAAGCCACAGGGCCCGGACGCACCTGTACAGACAGACCATAGTCTGGGGTAGTACCACCACGAACAGGGACGACGTCAGCAGGTATGGGCATCTCAGGAACAGCAGGCACAACCAGCACAGCAATCAGTAGGGACAGCCAGCGCAGCAACGGCAGGGACAGCCATGCGCAGCAACGGCAGACAGCCAGCGCAGCAACTGCATGGACAGTCAGCCCAGAATCGGCAGGTACGGCAGGCAGCACCGGAAACACAGGAAGTGGAGCAGCAGCCAGCAACATCCTGGTACCGGCGGCAGGTCCAGGGGCGAGCTCTAGGGCAGCGGAAGTGTGGTCGCGGCAGCGCGGCAACCACGAGCGGCGGCGGCACGCCCCCCTCTCGGTACGGCGAACGGCACTTCACAGCGGCTGTAGGCAAGACTGTTACCACGTGAGGCGAGTACACCAGGTGAGGAGGGACGTCATCACCTGGAGCGTGGTCACCACTCCATGGGTGACCGCAGTAGGCCCAGACATAGAACCGCAGCCCCTGGACACTAGCACGCCCTGCAAAAGGAAGGACGCCCATACCTCACCAAGGTCCACCCTCGTGGCAGTAGCACCTGCGGAAATAACAGTAGTAGCGATTAGTGGGGGGGAAGTCCCCTCGCGCGGGGGGGTGAGCTCTCTCCGAACGAGTGGAAGACCCCGAATACAATTGTACATCGGGCACCGAGCGCCCTCCCCCGCGCTCGACGGATCGGGCGAGGAGAAGAACGCAGATAACCTCCCCCCCCAAGGGGAAGGGCCATCTGTGGGAGCTGAGCGGGGGGGGGGGGGGGGGGGTTCTCGTTCCCCACCCCCGCACAGCACCCATGTACCCAACAATAATAATAAGAGCCCGAGAGCAATCGTGCCCTCGGCCCGAATGCAAGGGCATAAGGATCAATTCCCTGACTGAGCGGAACTTGAACCAAATAAATATTGATGCAATCAATAATAAAAGGAATAAAATGAAAAAGAATCTTGCATTACGATTCACTTCACAATGAATAATGCTCTGATCGAGCGCATTTGCGCCCTCGGTACCGAGCGCAAGGGTTAAAAGGATCCATTCCCGATTATGAATGGAAACCTTGATCCATAATGAATTGATGCAATCAAAATATATATGAAAATGAAAAAGAATACTGCGCTTGCGATTTCACTTCATACAAATAAAAAAGGGGAAGGATCAATTCCCGGGAAATAGCGGAAACCTTGATCCAAGTAAACAATGCAATCTCAATAAAATATGAAAATGAAAAAGAACTGCACTTGCGATTTCACTTCATTCAAATAAAAAGGGGAAAATCAATTTCCGGGTAAGCTCGGAAACTGATCCAAAATGAGTATTGCTACAATCAAAATAAATATATGAAAATGAAAAAGAATACTGTACTTGCGATTCCACTTCCATACAGAATAAGTTTTTGTGCCGAGCGCATTCGCTCGGCAACAAGAGCATACAGGTCCAAAAAAATATAAATGAAAAGAGCAACTTACTTACGAGTTTTCATCTACACATTCCAACCAAAATATACGCTCGGAGCGAGCGCTCTCCCGCCCTCGGCACCGAGCATACACAATACGAGGATCATTTCTGGGAAAATGAATTCCCGCACTTACGCCCTTCAGTCCCGGCACTCGGGTAATCGGAGGGCGTGGAGAAACCAAGATCCTTTAATTCACAATTGAATTCAATGGAAATAAATATGAAATGATTGTACTTACAATTCAGTTTCATTAGATAAATAGAAAAAGAAAAACACAACCATGCGAAAGCAACGACGATGAAGCGGGCAGAGAGCGATGATACACGTCCACACGCCAGCAGGCCGAAAGCAAAAGTGGTTTGTTTACCTCCCAGTCGCGCGCGCGCGCCTGTCGGACAAGCAGTTAACTACCGAACCCCTTGTTCGAAAGCTTACGACCTATCCAGCTGCCGCTAGTACCTTCCTATTGTAAAAGGACCGAAGGTTTGTATGCCATGTCGGAACAATATTGAGATTATTAACCCTCTTACGCCGACTGGACGTATTTTACGTTGACATTTTTTGTCTCCCGTGTGCCGACTGGACGTATTTTACGTCAACTTATAAAAGTTTTTTTTTTAAATTCGCAGAAAAATACCTATAGGCCTACCAGCCTAAAACTTTTGAATCACGTGCCTTGGGGGATGCTGGGAGTTCACGGATCAAGGTGTTGTTTTGTTTACAATCGTTATGCTGGCGCGCAAGCCCGAATTTCTTTCTTGCCGCACTAAAAAGTATCTGCGACACATCTCTGAAATTATTTCGTCACTTTGACATAATTTTTGTACCATTGTAAATTACCCGTTACATGAAGTATTATTTATGAAAATGTGCGCATTTTTATGTAGAATACAACAATAAAATACTCATGATTTTAGCTTTTATCAGTTTTGAGATATTTTCATATAAATAACGATAATTGCCAAAATTTCAACCTTCGGTCAACTTTGACTCTACCGAAATGGTCGAAAACGCAAATTGTAAGCTAAAACTCTTATATTTTAGTAATATTCAATCATTTACCTTAATTTTGCAACTAATTGGAAGTCTCTAGCACAATATTTCGATTTATGGTGAATTTATAAAAAAACTTTTTCCTTACTTCAGCGCGGTAACTCTTCCGAAAAAAATCATACATGCGATTGTGGTAATGTTTGCACCATTTTAAAATTAGCCTTTATATAAAGTTTTATATATGGAAATGTGTGCAATTTCATGCACAATACAACTAAAAACAACCCATGGTTGTAGCTTTTATCAGTTTTGAGATATTTTCATATAAATAACGATAATTGCCAAAATTTCAACCTTTGGTCAACTTTGACTTTAACGAAATGGTCGAAAAACGCAATTGTAAGCTAAAACGCTTATATTCTAGTAATATTCAAGCATTTACCTTCATTTTGCAAAAAATTGGAAGTCTCTAGCACAATATTTCAATTTATGGTGAATTTATGAAAAAAATAACATTTTCTTTAAGTCCGCGCGTAACTCTTCCGAAAAAAATCATACGTTGCGATTGTGGTAATGTTTGCACCATTTTAAATTAGCCGTTACATAAAGTTTTATATATGAAAATGTGCGCAATTTTATGTAGAATACAACAAAAAATAATTGAAGGTTGTAGCTTTTCTCATTTTTGAAATATTTGCATATAAATCACGATAAATAGAAAAAAAACCACGTTCGGTCAAATTTGACTCTACCGAAATGGTTGAAAAACGCAATTGTAAGCTAAAACTCTTACAGTCTAGTAATATTCAGCCATTTATCTTCATCTTGAAACAAATTCAAAGTCTCTAGCAAAATATTTAGATTTATGGTGAATTTAAAAAAAAATCTTTCATTCCCTCCGCGCGCAGATTCTCCGCCACAAATCTCCGAAATGCGTACGTACCATTCTCGGAATATTTGCTCCGTTTCATATTAGGCATTTCATAGAGTTTTATATATGAAAATGTGCGCAATTCCATGTAGAATAAAACGAAAAATATTTGAAGGTTGTAGCTTTTCTTATTTCTGAAATAATTGCATATAAAAAATATATATATATATAAAAAAATTCGACATTCGGTCAACTTTTAACTCATCAGATATGGTCGAAAACTGCAATTGTAAGCTAATACTCTTACAGTATAGTAATATTCAATCATTTGTCTTCATTTTGAAAGAAATTTGAAGTCTCTAGGACAATATTTAGATTTATGGTGAATTTTTGAGAAAAATATTTGTTTACATCCGCGCGTTACGAATTCATGCATCATTTTGTGATAATATTTTCTCTGTGTTGCTTTTATCGTTTTACAATGTGTTATAAACCAAAATGATTGCAATTTAGTGTACATTACAACGAAAAAAAAGTAACTTGTTACCTTTAACCGTTTTGCGCACAGCGCGATTTGAATACAATTATATGTGAAATTTCGTTTTTGCGCTATCATATATCGCATTATTTATATATGATAATGATAATTTTTTTTCATTTCTGATGGTTGCATACTAAACTTCAGCCAATGACAAAAGAAGGAGCCAAAAATGAACTCTTAATCTTGAAAACTAAGAGCGCTGTGATTTTTTGAAAAAAAAATTTTTTCCGCCTCCGCGCTCACTCTGAAACACTTCCGGCACACGGGAGACAATTTTTTTTTTACCGCTTCGGCGTAAGAGGGTTAAGGAATTCCTGGAGATTTTCATGAACTGGCCAAATACAGAAGATATCTTAAGGGCTTTACGTGTCTGTAGCCCGCAGTTTATTGACGCTGAAATTAAAACTATTTATGATATTGCATTGAAACTTAAATACCCAAGGACTTTTATAGATGTGGCATGGAAAAGAGCTAGAAAAACATTTTATTCAACTAATGACAAACTTGAATCTAGTAAGCATAACATTCTAAAATTCTGACTATTATTTTCCTGTGGTATTTGCCTATTTATGAAGTCACGTGTATCTACAGTGATTTTTTAAGCATATATATACATACATATATATATATATATATATATATATATATATATATATATATATATATATATATATATAATATCAATTGTATATATCGAACTAGTGTCCTTTAATGTCTAATTCGCTCTACCTCGGAATTAATATATTTTCGAAAAAATTCCCTTTCGGTTAAGCACATATGAAAATATATTAATTCCGAGGTAGAGCGAATTAGACATTAAAGGACACTGTAGTTCGATATATACAATTGATATATATATATATATTTATATATATATATATATATATATATATATATATCAATTGTATATATCGAACTACAGTGTCCTTTAATGTCTAATTCGCTCTACCTCGGAATTAATATATTTTCATATGTGCTTAACCGAAGGGGAATTTTTTCTCGATAATAGACTTGCCTGGACCGGGGCGCGAACCCATGGAGCCTTCCAAAACCAGGAACGACAGTGAAGCTTTTACCTACTACACCACCGCAAGACATTGTAGCTCGATATATGTATATGAATCACGGAAATGTGATATGACATATCAAATATATATATATATATATATATTATATAAATATATATATACATAAATATATATATACAGGCGGTCCCGGGTTACGACGGGGGTTCCGTTCTTAAGACGCGTCGTAACCCGAAAATCGTCGTAAGCCGGAACGACGTTCTTGAAAACATGTCCACAGGGAAAATTTCACTACTAATTTGCAATTTTTTTTGGGCCGTATCTCTAAAATTATCACTAATTTACTTTTTTCATGTGCAACATGTGTATTCACAAATTACTGTATATTTTCATTAAAATACAAGAGAGAGAGAGAGAGAGAGAGAGAGAGAGAGAGAGAGAGAGAGAGAGAGAGAGAGAGACTAACTCCTTACGGTTTCAATAGATTGAAATGAATGTCTGTAGGCAACTTTTTCCCCCTCCCATAAATACATATATTTCTCCAGAGAAGAGAGAAAGAGATGACTGTGCAATTATGTTTGTCTGTTTTTCAATTCTTTTGCTGAGAGCGAGAAAGATAAAAGGAAGAAATAGAAACACCAAATGTATGACAAGTATCTTGAGGAGAGAGAGAGAGAGAGAGAGAGAGAGAGAGAGAGAGTTGTCCTTACAGTATTTAAAAGAGGGAAATGGAATGATTATTGTATTTAAAATACTCAGATATGAATTTTGTACTTATAGTATTATTATTGGAAAATATTAATGATAAACTTATTACATACACTCCATGAAAATGATCTCATCTCAGTAACATAAAACCATTAAATTCGTTGACCATTGTATGGCATTGTTAAGCTCGAGTGACCTCGAGTTGAGGTGGGGAAATTGATACAGAAAAAGACAAAGGGAAGAATTTTCTTTTGAAATTAGTTATCGTATTATTACTACTTCTATTATTATTATTATTTGAAAATATAATAAACATGTGCATCTACCATAAAAATTCTCTCATCTCAGTAAGAAAGAGGAATTATCCTTACAAGTGAAATGGAAAGGTCAAATATTTTCATCTCTTTAAAATACGACCATTATGAATTTTGTAATTAAAGTTTTATTATTATTATTATTATTAAATGACTGAAATTATCAATAAACATTTTACATACTAGTACCATAAAAATTCTTTCATCTTGGTAAAAGAGAGAGAGAGAGATAGAGTTTATCTCCCTCTGTTCTCTCAAAAAATACTTATAACGCTTCCAGCGAAAGAGAGGGAGGGAGTTACCACTATGACCCATTATTATCTTGTGTGGCAAAAGAGAGAGAGAGAGAGAGAGAGTTAACCTAAATTAAAAGTGACATGGATAGATTAGTACGTATTGTATTTCTTTAAAATACTATCACATATGAATTTTGTAATTACAGTTATTATTATTATTATTTGAAAGTATTAAAAACAAATAGTACAAGTACATAAAAAATCTCGAGTCTCAGTAAATGAGAGAGAGAGAGAGAGAGAGAGGAAGAGAGAGAGAGAGAGAGAGAGAGAGAGAGAGAGAGATGAGGGGGGGGGGGGGAATGTCAGGACCACGTGATTGCAACACTGCAGCTCTTCCCCCAGATTTTCCCCCTCCTGTCTGTCACAGAACTTGATATATCTGACAGTTTTAGTACCTGAATCTCAGAAAAGGTTACTGGAAGTTACTTGAAGAAGACTGGGATTTCCTTCATTCTTCCATAATTTTTTAAATATAAGCTAAAATATTACTAATTCACTATGGTATTTTCTTTAATGAATTGATATTGTTGCTGTATAAATTAATAATATGGAAAATAGTGTAAATCATTATTTATCATACTAAAAACATACATCTTTGTAGTATAGAGAGAGAGAGAGAGAGAGAGAGAGAGAGAGAGAGAGAGAGAGAGAGAGAGAGAGAAACTGTGCTAAACTATAAAGGATTCTTATCTTATCATAGTATGTGTTTTTTAAAAGCGTCGTAAACTCGGAGCGTTGGCGTCGGAAGCGTCAGCGTCGTAACCTCGGAACAAGCGTTGTAACCCAGGGCGGATTTTTCAATGAATATTTAAGAAAAAGCGTTGTAACCTCGGAACGTCGTAAGCCGGACCCGTCGTAACCCGGGGGGATCCGCCTGTGTTATAAATATATATATATATATTATATAAATTATATTATTATATACATATATATTATATAAATATATATATGTATATATATATATATATATATATATATATATATATATATATATATATATATATATACACACACAGTAGTACCTCGAGATACGAAAGGCTCTACTTACAAAAAACTTAAGATACGAAAGCCAATGCGAAAACATTTTACTGCTCTACATACGAAAAGTTTTCAAGATATGAAAGGTTGTGTTGCTGTAAAGTCCCGAGATTCGCCCGGACCACCGAGAACAATTTTAAAACTCCCGCGCCGCCAACTGAGTAAACTCGCCACCATCCTCCCGCTCTCCCATTGGTCCTGATGCTAGTCACCCCATAAGGTCCTGCTCTCCTATTGGTCATCATCTACCCCTTGTGCTTTAAGTATTCTATTGGTAAAAGGTTGCTGTAAATTGAAAAACTTATTCATGCAATACATTTAATAAAAAAAAAAACATTAGGTAAAGATAGAATAAAGAATAGAAATGAATGGTTATCATACTGTTTGGTAGTTTCAGTAGTTGAAGAGAGATAATGAAAATTTATGGCTTACTGTGTAAAAGTGATTGCTTGGCGATCGTTCGATACTAGTAAGTGCTGGATGTAAACAGACGTTTGGAAGCTTTTTTTTTTTTTTTTTTGTTTTATTATAGTTAATGGTTACTTAATAATTATTTTGAAATGAGTACATGCAATTTATTTAATGAAAAAATTGTGAATTAGATATCAGAAAATATAAATAAATCAGTCTGCCAACAAATAGGTATTTTTTAGAATTCTTCTTCTGTTTTATTATTATGTTACGTATTACGTATGTTTCATTGCAGCTGTCAGTAACTCGGTATCTCCATTAGGTAAAGATAGAATAAAGAATAAAAATGAATGGTTATTATACTGTTTGGTGGTTTCATTAGTTGAAGAGAGATATTAATGACAATTTATGGCTTACTGTGTGCTAGGAAAAATGATTGCTTGGCGCTCATTCGATACTCGTAAGAATGTAAACAATCGATTGGAAGGTTTGTTTTGTCTTTGTGTATTATAGTTAATGATTAATTAATAATTATTTGAAATGAGTACATACTGATTATTTATACATTTTATTGGCATATTCTAAGCTTTTAGCTCTTAGGTTTAGATGTCAGAATCATAGACTAGGCTACAGTAGCAACCGCTAACATAGGCTAGGCTTATTGCTAAGGGACATATGCTAAAGTCCTAATATATGCAGTAAAAATGGGGTTGAACATTACATGCAGTTGAATATTACTCAAGTATGTACAGTATTTTGCCTTTTTGGAGACATATTCTTCCGTCGTAACCCTAGAACATGTGTTTTAGGCCTGGAAATATAATTTACTGGGGTGTTTTTGGAAGGCTTGGGACGGATTAGCCATTTTACATGTAAAATGTGTTCCAAGATACGAAAAACTCATAATATGAAGGCCGTCTCGGAACGGATTAATTTCGTATCTCGAGGTATCACTGTATATATATATATATAATATATATATATATATATATATATATATATATATATATATATAAAGCATATATATAAGCGTATATATAAGCATATATATATATATAAAGCATATATATATATATATGCTTAAAAAATCACTGTAGATGCACGTGACTTCATAAATAAGCGAATACCACAGGAAAATAATAGTCAGAAATCCAAGCGCTTTCGTCTTTACTCAGACATCCTTGACGATGTCTGAGTAAAGACGAAAGCGCTTGGATTTCTGACTATTATTTTCCTGTGGTATTCACTTATATATATATATATATATATATATGTATGTATATATATATATATATATATATATATATATATATACACAACACACACACACACACACACACACACACACACACACACACACACACATATATGAAGCCCGGCCCTAAGGGCCCAATTACATAAAGGAAAATATTATATGGAAATGCAAGGTAACTGGATTTTATCTTACCTTAAGGGGGCCGGCCGGAACCTCTATATATGGAGGTATAGGGCAAAAAATGCAAAGTCATGAAAAAATTCATGGAGCTTCATATGGCAATTGAGAATACGTATACAAAATATTTCGTCAAAATTCCTCTTACTTTCGTAGTTACAGGGTAATTAGTTAACGTAACTCAATAAGCCTAAAACATTGATCCGTACAAGAAAATGCAATATTTCTTCTATTATCGTAAATTTTGATAATTATTGTCAAAGAAATTGGGAGAAATGGCATCTGTAGACATTCCCCGAGTCGAGAAGGAGACTTCAGGCTCAAGCTACCAAGTCGACTCCAGTCCTTAGTGCGATCACAGACGTCAAGTAGTCTACACGTTCCATTTCACGTCTGACATTCGCCTGCTTTCACGTATGTTTATGTATGTTTCGGCAAGAATTTCATCATGCCAATGAGGAAAAGACAAGGGAAACATCTCGCTAATATACAGACGAAGAAAAATCGCTCAAGTATTATTACAGAATATCATAATATATGCGTAGTTAGTGAAGAGAGAGGGGAGGGTTGCTTAGTAACGCCCCCGTCTTGCTTGACAGCACACGTCACACTGTACCTAAGGCTACGATCTTTGAGCAAAGAGATCTTCATTTATGATAAATAACAAAGTTTTGGTTTTTTAATACCCAAAATGGAATATGAAATTCATAATAATCATGATTTATTAAATTGTCTTTGTAAAAAAAATGTACGCCTTCGAGTTTCACCTCTTGACATTCTCTTGCAATTACGTTTGTTTATCTTTGTTTCGGGCAAGAATTTCATCATGCCAAAGAGGAAAATACAAGGAAAACATCTCGCTAACACACAGAAGAAGAAAATTCGCTGTAATAAGCAGAGTTAGTGAAGGGGAGAGAGAGAATTGCGTAGGAAGGAGTGCCCCATCTTGCCTCAATCAGTGCCCCAGGCTGCGATATATGAGCAAAGGGATCATCATTTATGATTAAATTATGATAAATAAAATAGTTTTGGTTTATTAATACACAAAAAACAAATATACATTCATAATAATCATTATTTATTAATATTGTCTTTATAGAAATACGAAGGAAAACTTTGAACGCCCGTATCTCAAAACTATACTTATTGACCTTCAAAATCTATCTTCTCACTTAGTTTTAAAGCTATAACATTGGAATTTGGTATATAACTCAGAAAGACATTATAGAACAATCAAATAGAGCCCTTTTTTCCACTTTTTGTTTCGTATTTTTTTTTATAAATTTTTTTCTCCTGATTTATAGGGTTTATTTTTTGACCATATTGAAAAATTCATATCTAGCAAAAAAAATGATTTAGAAAAAAAACTCTCCATTCGATTGGAGGTCTACATCAGGTCTATATATGGTAGTAATCCCAGGTCTTAATATTAAATATCAAGGGAGGAGATAGAATTTGAAAAATGGTTATTTTCGGGATAAATCGCCCTGGCGTCACAAAACCGAAGGTCAGAGGCGAAAATCATATGCGGTTTGGAGATGTCCCAAGTCACCTTATTAAGTGGTATGAATATCAAAGTCCTGTCCTTAAAAAAGGGCATTAGCCGGCCGGCCCCCTTAAACAAGGGGTTTTTGGTATTATTTTTAGAGAAAAAGGTTGCCAGAAAACTCAGCTAATCACTTTACATACATTTATTTACAAGAGGCCGTTTAATGGCCTGAAGAAAGAGTAAATGCAGCTTGTCCGCACGGGGAACAATATTATCTCTCACAAGGGGATAGGTGGCTAAAATGAGATTCATGTAAAAGCTGGTTTTTAAAATTATTCATATTATCTTGCGGTAATGCAGCACTTGTGGGCGCGAAGACTTGGACACGTGACACGGCAAATCTGGAAAAAAATCCCTGATTAGACACAAAATAATTAAAGATTTCTTACACAAGTTACAGTTACACACTTTGTCTAACACACTGGGGAGGAAAACTTTGTGTTAAATGAAATATTCAGTGATTTCGTTTGTCTGGGACGATCACAAAAGGGAGACATGCGGCCACGAGGCAGGGAACAAAGGAATGTTCATTTGAGAATTAGGAGTTTGAATTATGAAAATGGGGAGTAGTTATGACTAGGAGGTAAAGAACTGGCAATATGACTGATTCACAAGACGTACCTGGATGCCATAGTAAGCGGGCCTTTGTAGAATGCGGCGTCGGTTTTGTCTCAGGCCTGGGCGCACCAGTAACGCCGTGGGAGGCCTAATGGGAAGGCTGGGACATCCGTCCGAGGTCACGGCTTGGAGCGGACTGAGATCGAGGGCAGGTGTGTTTCATGGGGGATGGGTTCAGTTTTTCCCCCAAGAGCAGGGCATCCTGGAAACAGAACATAAGGCCAGCAAAGGGTTCACAGGAAAAGGAGCTTAAGACGTAGGCCTAATAAGTACCTAGCTAGCTACACACTTCCCTTTGGGATATGTCGCTAAGGCTGACAAGAGTCTCTATTCCCCCTCTCTAACAGGAAATTCCTATCTCTGGCTGGCATTTTCCCCTTTGAAGTCAGCTGATTTGGGGAAAATGGCTGCTTTTCTAGCAATCAAAATATTTAACTAAATGCTGGGTAGACGAGGAGATCAATAAATGTAACAAAATATATATTATATATATATATATAAATAAATAAATAAATAAAGATATATGCCACGAAGGAAAGGACGTTTAACATCGAAAGGTCTTGCAGATCCTCCTTCATTTATTTTTCCTTCGTGGCATTTTTTATCTTTATTTGTGGATTTATCACGTTCCTAACTTTCGTGATTCAGTTATACATACATATATATATATATATATATATATATATATATATATATATATATTATATATATATATATACACATACATATACACAGGATTCCCCAGTTATCGGTGGTCTGGTTTTATGGCATTTGCCCAGCACTGCAAGTCAGGGATTTTTTGCATCAAAATGTGTGATATTTGGTTATCGGCGCCCATAATAGAGTTCTGTGCTAATACATAACAAACCGAGACGCCATTCTATAAAGTGGAGTTGATATTTGTTATACAGAAGACACATAATGAGGCATGGGTTGTATTTTGGTACAATATGAAAATTTTTAAAATCTTGGTTGTAGGTAAGCAATTATTAGAAAAGGAGAAAAATTATTTCTTCAGTTGAGTATGGATAAATCTTGGAATGGTGTCATAATGTGCTGCATATAAATGAGAGAATAAGAGTCACTGAAAAAAAAACCCAAGTTATAGATCCTCTTGAAGCAATGAAGATGAATAGAATTAATTCTACAACTGTTTACAGGTTTTTGTCCAGATGTAAAGGTGATGTTGCTTTGAGGTTTAGATTGTAATTACAAAGGTTACTCTCTTTGCAATAAAAAAAAATGGACCTCTACTGTACTACACACTCATGATGTGAGGACGAGAGTATTCTGATGAACTTAACTAACACGTAGTACATTATGTTCGTATGTGTAATACCATTAAAAGTTTTACTGGTTCCTAGGGGGTATACAAACCTTTGCTTTTCATAAATGGAGTTATCCAGCCCATCATGCATGTTGGCTGTGTAATGACTTAGAAACAAATTACTATCACAGGTACAGTGGTTCCCCCCCTCCCATTTGCACATAAAGATTTGCAGATTTCTCTCTGGAACAAATATATCCATTATTAATGGAAAATTTGCATATTTGCAGTATTTTTCATTGAGAAATATCCACAAATTCTTTTTTTTTTTCCTCCCATCATAAAATGCACTTTTTTGTGATAAAAACTTGAAAAAAAATTGGGTATAAACCTTTTTAATGAGGTTTTCTTGAGTTATAACTAACAAAATAGGAGGTATTAAGCATTTTTTAGGGGTTTCAACTATTCATGAATTCTAGCTTTGCAATGGGGGGTGTCTGGTACGGATCCCCTGCGAATACAGAGGAACACTGTATGCCTAGGCCATCTGCCATGGCCTCTGATGGCCTACTTCACTCATAGATTTCCTTTTAGCTGCAAACATGGCTACACATGCTGATGTTTTTTGTGTGATTCCTATGTGCTTCTTTTTTTCTTTCTTTCTTTCTTTTTTTATTGCCTGGTAGTATTCTACCTTTTCATTAAAAGAGGTATGCTGAAAATTTCCTTTTACATATTGTTAATAAGGCAAAACTTACCTTGATAAGTAAATATTTGTTTGTTTGACAAGTTCTGAAGAATATTACAGTGAATAAATATTTTCAACAGTGAAATGGATGTAAAGTTTACTATGAGTTCTAAGATGATAGCTTAGTTTGAAAGAACAGGACGGAATATTGGCACCATTGGAAGTACAAAGTCATCCCATGATGACTCGGCCGACTTCCTCTTGTATGTCTTCTTCCTACCAAATTGCTTTTACTGCAAACATAAGATCTACATCTACTGCAAGTTGAATGATGATCAGTGCCAAATGTGGCTAGATAACGCCTACATGGATTGTTACCAATCCCAGGGCATTTCCTCTGGGGCTTAGTCTGAAGCTTTGATGATTCATGGGTTTGCATAATCAAAATGCATTTATACATGAAAACTCAGATAAGGCAGTCAGTCCCTGGTTATTGGCAGAGGTTCTGTTTCGACAGCTTGATATGCAAAAATCGCCACTTATTGGCACCAGTAACCGGTTACAGGCTCATAATTTAAGGTATGTAACGGTTCCAATAACTTGAAATTGCTGCATATCAGCCCAAAAATAGCAGATTTTTGGTGCTAGACAAGCCCCGTAAAACCAGATTGCCAATAACAAGTGTGAAAACCAGAAATGCCTGGGCATAGATGATCAGGAAGTGTGTAAACAACTGGCTTCTTGAAAGAGGGCAGCACTCATCTTGCTTGCAGACATTTTGAGAGATGACTGAAGCATTTGGGTATCTACGAAGGGGAGAGAGGTGAGGTTCCGCCTCTGCTCCACATTGGATGACGGTCATGAGCTACCAACCTTGTTCTTTTTTTAAACCGGTCCAGCTTGCACTTTTGAGAAATTATCCTATACATAAAGACCTCGGGTTTGTAAGTTATGAAAAACATAAATTTATTAAAAATTTGTCATTTTCCACTAAGTCATTTATGTATTGTCAAAATTTTTGTTTACCTATCTTTCACTAGAAATTTGATTACATAGAATGCTTAAAGTGTAGACTTGTTTTTATTGGAATTACAGAACAGTATACTTCAGTTTCTGCCCAAATTCAGAATTTTAGTGTTTCATGTAATTTGAACTGGCCATCTAGAGTATCTAGGGGTGTTTGCATAGTAGTCCAAGGATTCTGGTATCTCGGAGCATTAGAAATTAATTTAATACTAATACTGTAGCAGATTTTTTCAGAAAAAGAAAACATTAACATGTTTTAATCATTTGAGATTTGTGTGAGAATTTGTAATGCATTTAGAGGAAATTCACTTGGCTTCCCTTTGCAGGAAGCCCAAAAAGCAAGTAGTCTCCAGTTGCATCACCCAGAAACTAGGTGGCTGAAAAAAGTGTTTAGGTGCAACATATGCTTGTTTACAACTAGGAAGAAAAAAACTCTTTGTAAGCATTTAGCTGCTCATGCTAGGAAGGAGTCTTACTAGTCAGTGTAATTATTACCCAGCAAAGTTTTCTCTGAAGTCAGAAATTATCCGGCACACAACCATCCATGGAAAGGAAATGTTTTTCTGTCCACATTGCCTATATTATACTGTTCATTAAGAAAGATTGAACAAACATATAAAAAAAATCATCAAGGATATCCTTGTTGTGTGTTATTACAATGTTGACCTGTTCCTAGGAAATTTCTTGTTTTCTTTTTTTGTTTAATCAAAGGTGAAAAGTTTTGGAATTGACAGTTTCATAAATCTGAAAATGATGTTCTTTTCTTTGATACCATGTACGTACTTAATATAAAATTATCACTAGGTAACTTGTTTTGCTGCTTTTTCTGTGAACAGATGCATCTCATTTACTTGCCACATAGTATATAGTACTTTCAAAACTTTTTTGAGTTTTAGTTTTTAAAGAGAGGAGAGAAAAAGAAAATGTGTAACATTTTTTCTGCTTTAGTTTTTAGAGAGAGAGAAAAAGAAAATGTGTAACATCTTTTCAGTTTTAGTTTTTAGAGAGAGAGAGAAAAAGAAAATGTGTAAAATTTTTTCAGTTTTAGTTTTTAGAGAGAGGAGAGAAAAGAAATTGTGTAACATTTTTTCAGTTTTAGTTTTTAGAGAGAGAAAAAGAAAATGTGTAAAATTTTTCATTTTTAGTTTTTAGAGAGAGAGAAAAGAAAATGTGTAACATTTTTTCAGTTTTAGTTTTTAGAGGGAGGAGAGAAAAGAAAATGTGTAACTTTTTCAGTTTTAGTTTTTAGAGAGAGGAGAGAAAAAGAAAATGTGTAAAATTTTTTCACTTAGTTTTTAGAGAGGAGAGAGAAAAAGAAAATGTGTAAAAAAATTTCAGTTTTAGTGTTTAGAGAGATGGGAGAAAAAGAAAATATGATTGCTGAATTGGATGCCATTATACAAGTAGAGGTACTCCATTAAATTCATTTTTGTGTGCAAAATTTTACAAAAGAAGCCAATAGCCATTTACTCGAAGCTTTAACAGAATAGAATATCTGTTATGTCAAGAACTGGTAGTCCAGCCAGATTAGCATTTATTTTCAGTAATATCTTCAACCTTACAAAAACTGGGTCTTAACCCTTTAACGCCGAATGGACGTATTAAACGTCGAGTCAAAATCTCCCCCGATTTCCGAATGGACGTACCATACGTCGGCTCAAAAATGTTTTTTTAAAAATTCGTGGTAAAATACTTATAGGCCTACCAGCCGAAAACTTTTGAATCACGCGCCTTGGGGGATGCTGGGAGTTCACGGATCAAGACGTTGTTTTGTTTACAATCGTTACGCAGGCGCACAAGCGCGAATTTCTTTCTTATCGCACTAAAAAGTATCAGTGACACATCTCAAAAATTATTTCGTCACTTTGACATAATTTTTGCACCGTTTTAAATTATCCGTTACATGAAGTACTATATATGAAAATGTGCGAAATTTCATTTAGAATACAACAAAAAAAATACTCATGATTGTAACTTTTATCAGTTTTGAAATAATTCCATATAAATAACGATAAGTGCCAAAATTTCAACCTTTGGTCAACTTGGACTCTACCGAAATGGTTGAAAAACGCAATTGTAAGCTAAAACGCTTATATTGTATTAATATTCAACTATTTACCTTAATTTTGCAACAAATTGGAAGTCTCTAGCACAATATTTCAATTTATGGTGAATTTATGAAAAAACTTTTTCCTTACGTCCGCGCAGTAACTCTTCCGAAAAAAATCATACATGCAATTGTGGTAATGTTTGCACCATTTTAAAATTAGCCGTTACATAAAGTTTTATATATGGAAATGTGCGCAATTTCATGTACAATACAACTAAAAACAACCCATGGTTGTAGCTTTTATCAGTTTTGAAATATTTTCATATAAAAAATGATGTGACAAATTTTCAACCTTCGGTCAATTTTGACTACCGAAATGGTCGAAAAACGAAATTGTAAGCTAAAACTCTTATATTTTAGTAATATTCAATCATTTACCTTCATTTTGTAAGAAATTGGAAGTCTATAGCACAATATTTCGATTTATGGTAAATTTATGAAAAAAATAACATTTTCCTTACGTCCGCGCGGTAACTCTTCCGAAAAAATCATATGTGCGATTGTGGTAATGTTTGCTCCATTTTAAATTAGCTGTTACATAAAGTTTTATATATGAAAATGTGCGCAATTTCATGTAGAATACAACGAAAAATAATTGAAGGTTGTAGCTTTCCTCATTTTCGAAATATTTGCATATAAATCACGATAAATAGAAAAAAAACCACGTTCGGTCAACTTTGACTCTACCGAAATGGTCGAAAAACGCAATTGTAAGCTAAAAATCTTATATTTTAGTAATATTCAATCATTTACCTTCATTTTGCAACAAATTGGAAGTCTCTAGCACAATATTTCGATTTATGGTGAATTTATGAAAAAAACTCCTTCCCTCCGTGCGTGGATTCTCCGCCATAAATCTCCGAATTGCGTACATCGAATTCTCGGAAAATTTGCTCCGTTTCATATTAGGCATTTCATAGAGTTTTATATATGAAAATGTGCGCAATTTCATGTAAAATAAAAGGAAAAATATTTGAAGGTTGTAGCTTTTCTCATTTTTGAAATATTTGCATATAAATCACGATAAATAGAAAAAAAACCACGTTCGGTCAACTTTGACTCTACCGAAATGGTCGAAAAACGCAATTGTAAGCTAAAACTCTTACAGTATCGTAATATTCAATCATTTGTATTCATTTTGAAACAAATTGGAAGTCTCTAGAACAATATTAGATTTAACGGTGAATTTTTGAAAAAAAAACTTTTTTTTACGTCTGCGCGTTACGAATTCGTACATCATTTTGTGATAATATTTTTCTGGTGTTGCTTTTATTGTTTTACAATGTATTATATATCAAAATGATTGCAATTTAGTGTACAATACAACGAAAAAAAAAAGAAACTCATTAGCTTTTACCGTTTTTTGCACAGCGTGATTTTAATACAATTATGTATGAATTTTTTTTTTTCACTACCATATATCGCATTATTTACATATGATAATGATATTATTTTTCAATTATGATGATTGCATACTAAACTTCAGGCAATGACAAAAAAAGGAGCCAAAAATGAACTCTTAATCTTCAAAACTAAGCACGCTGTCATTTTTTGAAAAAATTATTTTTTCCGCTTCCGCGCTCACTCAAAACCGGCTCCGGAATTCGGGGGATTTTTTTATTTTTACCGCTTCGGCGTTTAAGGGTTAAGCTCATCAACTTTTGAAATGTATAAATACTTTGCCCTAAAATTTAAGTGCAGATGCTTTACATTAGTATGATAACTCAAAAAACATCTAATGCAGTTGTACTTAAATTATATGAAATTTGCTACATTTACATCTTTATACCAATTTCTTTAAAAGCAAAAGAAAAATATGGTGATATTTAACAAGGCTAGCATTATTTAAATATAACGAAAAAAGCATTTCAGACAAATTAGGATCTGGAGATTTGCATACTCTCGAAATTACCATGGTCTTCATTGCAGTGTCTCCACAACTCTGGTGTAATTTTGAAGACCTTATGGCTAACATATGAGGAATCTGTGGAGGCATACTTTTAAGTGCACTACTTCCATCCCCTCCTGTGCCCAAGGTAATCCTTTGTTGGTGTGGTGCTCCAATTACTTCCCTTATGTGTGATATACGTACTTTGAAGCAATCTTTTTGTCTGCACAGAGGCACTATTCTTCTGTACTCTACTCATGTAAAACATTTGGCACCTTTTTATATGCTCCAGGAAACCTGACACCTCTTCAGCCTCATTCACACTGTCTGGTGGAAGATGGGTGACAGGGTATATTTGATCCGAATATTCATTTCTGCCAATAAATTTTTATTAATGCTTTCAGTGTAAATGGAAATGAAGATTACTGTGTTCTGATATTTCCTGCAATAGCAAATGCAATATATTATAAGGTTTCGAGACTTCTATGAAAAGTGGGGCCTAATTTGTGGGAGATTCACTTAGACTGGTGTCCCTTCACAGTTAACCTCAATTAATAGTCCTGTCAAATTACTTGATATCCAGTCATCATTAGGTAACTTTCTTTTGCTGTATTATTCTGTTTCAGTGTCTTTTTGTTCTTTGAACTGTTAAAAGGAAACGTGATTAATAAAGTCTTCATAGATTTGATACAATTTCGTCTTTTACTTACTATGTACATACTTAGCTCACAACAGTAATACCCCCGAACTTACGCGAGGTTAGGTTCCAGAACCCCTCGCGTAAGGGGAAGTTTCGCATAAGCTTGGCACGGTTCTCTAAAAATGTTAATAAATGCTTGCTTCTAGAGTTTGAACACTAAATATGACCCTAATCATGCTCCCTTAGTATTACGCTAACTTTTAAATGAAATTAAAGTTACTATAATTTGATCTAAGTTAGATTAATACATCACCCTTAAAAAAGAAATAACTGGTTGGCGAAAAATAGTTACAGTATGTATACTAACGTTACCCATTATTCATGGGATGCCAGTTTCTTTTTCCCCTTAGAATAAAAGTTTTCTTTGGGTCACTAGGTTAACTTCATAAGTTTGTTATAACGAAGGTACACAATTCAATGAAATTAAGAAAACATACTACCATGTACATACGTAATGTTTGGAGAGGGTGAAGATAAAATTCAATCAATTTAAAATCATGTACTACTAGTGTGAGGACTAACTATGAGAGAAAGAGAGAGAGAGAGAGAGAGAGAGAGAGAGAATGTTCATGCTATTGTGAAGAACTCTCATATGATAATTAGTTAGGTTCCAATGAAAAGTTCACACTATTGTGAATTCGTGCAACTCGAATCATGAAAGTTCGGGGTATTACTGTATAGCAGATTCAAGCTAGCTTTGCAGCTAAGCCCCATCTACTGCTTACGTCGAGATCATTCCTTTGAAGTTGATTGGTTGGAAATAGTTTCGAAAAGTCGGTTAATCAGTGGTTCTTTTCATCCTCATTTATTTTGCAGTTGGTTGTTTTGCCAAACTAAAATATATTGTACTGATTATCAAAAGGAAAAGTTACATTATCCCTTGAAATAAAATCATAATACACGTCTCCATAAAAATTAAAAAAAAATATAAAACAGGAAAATATGAATGAAGTCAGAAGTGTTACACCTTGCTGCAATGTTGTTTCGTAAATGATGTTCGCCTGAATACGGATGTGACACAAGGAATGTCTTGTGTTTGAATCAGTGCACTTGAATCACTGGACAATGGTAATTAATGTCTGATATTGTCAAGCGTGTTCGCCATTCTAAATTTAAACACAAAAGACTTTCTCAGAGTTATGCAGATGGCATTTCATATTGATTTCAGGAAATTTTACCACATTTTAAGTCTTAACATTTATATCATTGCAATCATTTACACATTTGGAGGGATGACAAGCAGTGACTGCACTCTACAAAACCTTTGTTTAATTTAAAGTTACTGTATGATAGGCTCCACAGGTCATATTGGAAATAAATTGCTGAGAATTTTCTTAAAAGACATTATCTCCTTTCAAAGTAACAAGATCATAAAAAATGACAGACCCATAAAGTCCTATGTCTTTTTGACGATCTACGCAACTTATGACGTTTGGATTATAGGCCTATCTTATATTCAGCTGTTTTATTGTGGTTCTTGTTGTGATTAATCTTGCTTTTGTTAAGAGATAGACACTGGTTTGGACCATCTCATACATAACTTTTCAGCTGTTATATATTTATCCTAAATTGAGTAAACGCAGTAAAACAAAAATGCCGCCAACCGATGGCTGCCTTTATTGTGTTAGTTCTGTTGAATTATATCAAGTAGGAAAAGCATGTGTAAACATTTTATAAGCCATTTATTATGGACTAGGGTGGTTGTTGCTTCAACCACAGAACCATGCAGACTCAGTTCAGTACAGGCAGTCCCTGGTTATCAGCAAACTCAGTTAACCCTTAAACGCTGAAGTGGTAAAAATCAAAACCTCTCCCGAATGCCGGGGCCGGTTTGGAGTGAGCGCGGAAGCGGAAAAAATAATTTTTTCAAAAAAATCACAGCGCGCTTAGTTTTGAAGATTAAGAGTTCATTTTTGGCTCCTTTTTTTGTCATTGCCTGAAGTTTAGTATGCAACCATCAAAAATGATAAAAATTATCATATATAAATAATGCGATATATGATAGCGCAAAAACGAAATTTCATATATAATTATATTCAAATCGCGCTGTGCGCAAAACGGTTAAAGGTAACAAGTTACTTTTTTTTCGTTGTAATGTAAACTAAATTGCGATCTTTTTGGTATATACACATTGTAAAACGATAAAAGCAACACAGAGAAAATATTATCACAAAATGATGCATGAATTCATAACGCGCGGACGTAAATTTTTTTTTTTTTTTAAATTCACCATAAATCTAAATATTGTTATAGAGACTTTGAATTTGTTTCAAGATGAAGGTAAATGATGGAATATTATGATACTGTAAGAGTTTTAGCTTACAATTGCAGCTTTCGACCATTTCGGACGAGTTAAAGTTGACCGAATGTCGAAATTTTTTTATAATTTTTTTTTATATGCAATTATTTCGAAAATTAGAAAAGCTACAACCTTCAAATATTTTTCCTTTTATTCTACATGAAATTGCGCACATTTTCATATATAAAACTCTATGAAATGCCTAATATGAAACGGAGCAAATTTTCCAAGAATGTGATGTACGCAATTCGGAGATTTATGGCGGAGAATCCGCGCGCGGAGGGAAGGAAAGTTTTTTTTCATAAATTCACCATAAATCAAAATATTGTGCTAGACACTTCCAATTTGTTGCAAAATGAAGGTAAATGATTGAATATTACTAAAATATAAGAGTTTTAGCTTACAATTGCGTTTTTTGACCATTTCGGTAGAGTCAAAATTGACCGAAGGTTGAAAATTTGTCACATCATTTTTTATATGAAAATATTCCTAACTGATAAAAGCTACAACCATGGGTTGTTTTTAGTTGTATTGTGCATGAAATTACGCACATTTCCATATATAAAACTTTATGTAACGGCTAATTTTAAAATGGTGCAAACATTACCACAATCGCATGTATGATTTTTTTCGTAAGAGTTACCGCGCGGACATAAGGAAAAAGTTTTTTTTATAAATTCACCATAAATCGAAATATTGTGCTAGAGACTTCCAATTTGTTGCAAAATTAAGGTAAATAGTTGAATATTACTACAATATAAGCGTTTTAGCTTACAATTGCGTTTTTCGACCATTTCAGTAGAGTCAAAGTTGACCTAAGGTTGAAATTTTGGCACTTATCGTTATTTATATGGAAATAATTCAAAACTGATAAAAGCTACAATCATGAGTATTTTATTGTAGTATTCTAAATGAAATTGCACACATTTTCATATATAATACTTCATGTAACGGATAATTTAAAACTGTGCAAAAATTATGTCAAAGTGACGAAATAATTTTTGAGATGTGTCACTGATTCTTTTTAGTGCGATAAGAAAGACATTCGCGCTTGCGCGCCTGCGTAACGATTGTAAACAAAACAACACCTTGATCCGTGAATTCCCAGCATTCCCCAAGGCGCGTGATTCAAAAGTTTTCGGCTGGTAGGCCTATAAGTATTTTTCCGCTAATTTAAAAAAAAACTTTTGAGTTGACGTATGGTACGTCCATTCGGCATACGGGGGATATTTTGACTCGACGTTTAATACGTCCATTCGGCGTTTAAGGGTTAATGGCGATCCAGTTTTATGGGGGCTTGTCTAGCACCATAAAATCAGCGATTTATGGCGCCATAATGCACCGAGTTCCAGTTATCAGCGGCATAAGGCGCTACTAATAGTTGTGGCGCCATAACATAACTAGCAGAGGCACCATTAACCCTATTACACCGATTGGACGTATTAAATGTCAAGATAAATTGTCTTCTGGGTGCCGATTGGATGTATTGAATGTAGACATAAAAATTTTTTTTTAAATTCGCGGAAAAATACTTATAGGCCTACCAGCCGAAAACTTTTGAATCACGTGCCTTGGGGGATGCTGGGAGCTCACAGATCAAGGCGACGTTTAGTTTACAATCGTTACGCAGGCGCGCAAGCGTGAATTTCTTTCTTATCGCACTGAAAAGTTTCAGTGACACATCTCGGAAATTATGTCGTCACCGACATAATTTTTGCACCATTTTAAATTAGCTGTTACATGGAGTATTATATATGAAAATGTGTGGAATTTCATGTAAAATACAACAAAAAACAACTCATAAGTGTAGCTTTTATCAGTTTTGAAATATTTTCATATAAATAACGATAAGTGCCAAAATTTCAACCTTTGGTCAACTTTCACTCTACCGAAATGGTCGAAAAACACAATTGTAAGCTAAAACTCTTATATTCTAGTAATATTCAGTTGTTTACCTTCATTTGGTAACAAATTGGACGTCTCTAGCACAATATTTTGATTTATGGTGAATTTATGAAAAAAACTTTTTCCTTACGTCCGCGCGGTAACTCTTCCGATAAATTTTTTCTTGCGATTGTCGTAACGTTTGCACCTTTTTAAATTTGCCGTTACATAAAGTTTTATGTATGGAAATGTGCGCAGGTTCATGCACAATGCAACTAAAAACAACCCATAGCTGTAGCTTTTATTAGTTTTATCAGTTTTTTCATATAAATAACGATAAGTGCCAAAATATCAACCTTTGGTCAACTTTGACTCTACCGAAATGGTCGAAAAACACAATTGTGAGCTAAAACTCTTATATACTAGTAATATTCAATCATTTACCTTCATTTTGCAACAAATTGGAAGTCTCTAGCACAATATTTTTATTTATGGTGAATTTATAAAAAAAAAAAAAAAAAAAAAAAAAACCTTACGTTTGCGCGGTAACTCTTCCCAAAAAAATCAGAAGTTTTTTCGCACGATTGTCGTAATGTTTGCACCATTTTAAATTAGCCGTTACATAAAGTTTTATATATGAAAATGTGCTCAATTTCATGTAGAATACAACAACAAATGATTGAAAGTTGTAGCTTTTCTCATTTTTGAAATATATGCATATAAATCATGATAAATAAAAAAAAAACCACGTTTGGTCAACTTTGACTCTACCGAAATAGTTGAAAAACGCAATTGTAAGCTAAAACTCTTACAGTCTAGTAATATTCAGTCATTTATCTTTATTTTGAAACAAATTCGAAGTCTCTAGCACAATAATTAGATTTATGGTGAATTAAAAAAAAAAAAAAACTTTCCTTCCCTCCGAGCGCGGATTCTCCACCGCAAATCTCCGAAATGTGTACGTAGCATTCTCGTTATATTTGCTCCGTTTCATATTAGGCATTTCATAGAGTTTTATATATGAAAATGTGCGCAATTTCACGTAAAATACATAAAAAAATAATTTAAGGTTGTAGCTTTTCTCATTTTCGAAATATTTGCATATAAAAAAATATATAAAAAAAATTCGACATTCGATCAACTTTAACTCGTCTGAAATGGTAAAAAACTGCAATTTTAAGCTAAAACTCTTACAGTATAGTAATATTCAATCATTTATCTTAATTTTGAAACAAATTGGAAGTCTCTAGAACAAAATTTGATTTATGGTGAATTTTTGAAAAAACTATTTTTTTACGTCCGCGCGTTACGAATTCATGCATCATTTTGTGATAAAATTTTCTCTGTGTTGCTTTCATCGTTTTACAATGTGTTATATACCAAAATGATTGCAATTTAGTGTACAATACAACGATAAAAAATTAACTTGTTAGCCTTAACCGTTTTGCTCACAGCGCGATTTGAATACAATTATATATGAAATTTTGTTTTCGCGCTATCATATATTGCATTATTTATATATGATAATGATATTTTTTCATTTCTGATGGTTGCATACTAAATTTAAGGCAATGACAAAAAAAAGGAGCCAAAAATGAACTCTTAATCTTGAAAACTAAGCGCGCTGTGATTTTTTGAATAAAATATTTTTTCCGCTTCGGCGCTCACTCTGAGACAGCCTCGGCATACGGGAGACGATTTTTATTATACCCCTTCGGCGTAAGAGGATTAACTGGTTACGTATTGGTATCGTAACTGCCATAAATTACCAGGTTGTTGGTTAACGGCAGTTTTCGCTTATCAGCACCCAGCCGAGAACAGAACCCCTGCCGATAACCGGGGACTGCCTTTATAATGGATATATTAGGGTACAGGCAGTCCCAGTTATCGATGGACTGTTATTGGCAATCCGGCTCTATGGCGTTCATCTAGCACCATAAAATTATGACGCCGTAACTGGCTGGGTTCCGGTTATCGACGTCATAAGGTCTTAAGGCGCCATAACATACCTAACAGAGGCGCCATAATGGTGCTTATGGCGCTGATAACTGGTTAATGGCACCCACCATTATGGCGCCATAAATCACTGCATTTTGTTTAATGGCAGTTTTCGCTTATCGGCGCTTCCTTGGGAATGGAACCCCTGCCGATAACCTGTGACTGCCTGTATATTGGTTTGCTGGTCTTTAATTGTAAACTGTTGTCTTGGGAAAATCCAATTTCTTTGTCACAAGTAAAGAGAATCAACAAATAAGTTACCCACTTCTTTATTATCTTTAGAGCACCGTGAGTTGAGGATGCCCCTGTTTGTGATGCAGGAGTTAGGTCTTCTAATGTGATGGAATTGGTACCTACTTATTTCCTGGCATTGAAACATTACTTTTCTTGGAATAATTCTTAAAGTTTATTGTGCATCCTAGTGGCTTGGCTGAAACTTATATTTTTCGAAGGTGTATCCTAACCCCCAGGAAGGTTATCTTTGCTAGACAGTAATCGGAACTCCAGTATATTACCCCTGAATGAACTTAATAAATTACTTAGTTAAAATAGTAAATAAATAAAATTACAGTATAAAAAAAAATTTGTGATACAAAGATTTATTTTGGCACCAGGAGAGTGGATGGTTTATTCCCAGAAATTTTTTAAGTGGAGGAGGATAGATTAGTATTTGTCTTGAAGATATAATTCAATGAGATATACTAGATGACAGGGATAATACCTTCAAGTTGGAAGAATGGTGTGAACGTTAAAGTTCCAAAGAAAGATGATATGAGTAGGTGTGGTAGTAATTAGAAGGGAATCACTAAGTCACCTGTAGCCTTGAAAATTTTCAGTTTAGCATTGTTGAATAGGATGTAGCTAGTGGTTAATGGCATTCTGAGGGATGAACAGGCCAGTTTTAGAAAGGGATGGGGTTGCAGTGATAACTCCGTTCAGTCTTTTTGTTGATTTTGAAAAGGCGTTTGATAGTATTTCGATATGAACTATGGGGAAAAATCATGAGGCGTTGTGGAATGCTGGAAAAATTTGTGAGGGTTGTTATGAACATGCATGAGGGCATATCTTGTAAATCGATGGTTGATGGGTGTTTTGAGTGATCCATTTGAGGTTAAGTCTGGGTCATTCAGGGTGGCATTCTGTCTCCTCTGTTGTTTGTGTTGGTCATAGATTGTGTTGGAATGGTTAAAAGAGAAATGAATGCTGGTATGCTCTGGGGAGAAAATGGTTAACTAATTGACTTGGATTATGCCGTTGATATAGTTTTAATCTGCCAGGGACCAGAAAAGATGCAGTATTAGATTGTTTAGTCAGCGAAGGTTCCGATGGCTTGATGATAAGCAAAAACTGCCGATAGCCAGAGTTTGGCGCCATTAACTGGATAATGGCGCCTCTGTTAGGTATTAGACAAGCGTCATGAAACTGGGCCAACAATAACAGAGTCTGCCGATAACCAGGGACTAGCCTGTACAGTAAAGTAAAGCATAACTTTATAAAATATCCATGGAAAAGATACATACATTTGTTATGCTGAAGCTCCTGATAACCAGATAACGTCGTTGTCAACCCCAGTTATGAATACAGGTAGTCTCTGGTTATTGACAGGGATTCTGTTCTGGGTGGGGTGCTGATAAGCGAAAACCGCCGTTAACTGAAACGCGGCAATTATTGGAGTTGAGTTTCGGTTAACCCGTAGTGGTCGGGGTAACTTATCATTGTGCAGCACCCTAGACTGGGGTAAACTTTGAGGTCGTCAAAATAAAAAAATAAAAATCTCAAAAATGGTATAATAAGTAATTCTAAAATAATTCCCCTACCTTCCATGATGTCATGGTAATGGCTTCAAGCGACGAATGATAAGATAAAGGAAAGGGCATCTTCTTTGAGAAGTTCTGCAGCACGGAGGCATTCACGCATGTGTTGGAGGTGCCTGTTCTTATGATGGTTCTAGAATCGGCAGGAGTGTTGTGGAACTTGACAAGCACCAATGTGACGTGAGGAACGCCGCAATTTCTGATGCAATACTTCGTCAAGATTCTTCTAAGAAGTTCCGGTAATCTCGGGAGTCTGTGACGTTTGCTGGTAAGCCACATCCCCAGGTTGCCGTATAAATACGACCGACGAAGTAGGAGGGAGCAGATCATCAGTAAGAGTCACAGATCATATTAATCAGTGGAGCCCGCCATCAGCAGGAGATCAGGAAGATCATCAGTAGAGAGATAAGAGAAGAAGGAACAGACAAAGGATCAGAGAGGAAAAGGTGCTCGAGAGTGATTGAAATCTGGTCAAGTCGTCCAGTCAGGGAGAAAGACTGGGATATTTTCGACGTTGAGCAAGCCTTGAGAGAAGAAACTTTCTACAAGAGGTTTCGAGAAGTTCCTGCCCTTCAAGTATCAAGAATATACATTGTTTTCTGCAATACAGTCAAGAGGACATCTACAACTACAGTGCTCCTTTTGTGAAGCCACCGCTTCGAGCATAGATCTCTGACAGCGCAAAACTTGCCAGCAAGTACTTGCATTGCCTCACTTCTTCCCCAGTTCATGCATTGTAAGATTTTACTTGTGGTATGTAAATAGGAGAAACTAATCTGCATTTATCTTTGTTAGATAGCTTGTAAATAAACCTTTGTTCTGTTTGTGTATCTTTCTATATTCGTTTCCCCAGTTTCAACTGTTGGTGTTGAATTCTTTTTGTTTATAATAATATCGAACTTGGAGCGGACCTCTCTCGGGGTTCGTAACATATTGGCGACCTTGCTTAGGCTATCCAGCACTGTAACAGTTTGAAACAGGGACAATATAGAAAGAGCCAGAATGAGTGAGATGGTGAAAGAGTTTATGGAGTCGGGTAAGCTTCTAGGTCTAGAGGGGAATGATCTCCGTGAGTATGTTGAAAAGAAGGAAAGAGAAAAGTATGAGAGAGAGGAAAGAGTGGCTGAGAGAGAAGCGAGGAAAATGCACCAAGAAATAGAAATGTTGGTAATGCAATAGGAAGAAAGAGAGAAAGAACGTTTGCACAAGTTGGAAATTGCTCGGTTAAGGGAAAGTACTTGTAACAGTTGGACAGGCGAGAATGCAAACGAGGCGGATAGGTTAGGCATGAGTGCAGTGCAGAAATTAGTACCAAAGTTTGGTGAGAAAGATGTAACAAAATATTTCATGTGTTTTGAGAAGTTAATGGAAAGAGTAGGTTCTCCTAAAGAAATGTGGACTTTATATTTACAGTCAGTTTTGAGTGTTAGGGCGCTTACTGTGTATAGTTGCATGCCTAAGGAGAAATGTGATGATTATGATATTGTGAAAGAAACTGTTCTTAGCACGTACAGATTAGTACCGGAGGCGTACCGTAAGAAATTTAGAAGTTTGGAAAATGATGAAAATATTATGTATGTAGAATACGGTAAGAAGCAAGAAAGGCTGTTTTTTGATTGGTTAACTTCTGCTAAAGTTGAGGATTTTGATAGTTTGAAGAACTTAGTGTTGCTAGAAAACTTCAAAGATAACGTATCCCCTGAGATTAAGCTTTGTATAGAAGATAGGCGAGAAGTATCTTTTGCAGGAGCATCTAGGGTAGCTGACAAATATAGTCTAACTCATAATTTGAGTGTTAGTGAGAAACAAAATGATCCTTCGTCTGGTAGAGTACAAAGCAGTAAAGGTTTCAGTTCTAGTAATAGCAATGCAAGTAAAAGTGACTATTCCTGTTATACATGCAGAAAACCTGGTCATATGTCTAAGGTTTGTAAGAGTAAAGTGGCATCTAGTGGCTCAGAATTAACTTGCTTCTGATGTAATGGGAAAGGGCATTTGGTGAAAAATTGTGCAGTAGAAAGGAAGGACGTTAAGAAACCAGTGTCTCTAGTTAACCTTTTGTCATGGAGGAATGATGTGATGAGAGAAACTAGTAAATTTTTTGGTGAATTTCTGTCAGAAGGTGTAGTTTCCTCTCTTGGAGGAGTATTTTCGAGAGAAGTGGTCTAGCTTCGAGACACAGGAGCTGCTGTCTCACTGATTAGGAGAGAGTGTGCCAAACAGGGTGGAAATCAACATGGAAGAAAAAGTCATGTTAGGTGGATTTCCTAACACTTGTGTTCTTTGTCCTGTGTTGAAGTTGAATTTAGAAAGTCAGGTAGTGTCAGGAGAAGTGAAACTTGCAGTTGTTGACAGTTTGCCCCTTGATGGCGTTGACATTATTGTCGGTAATGATTTAGCTTTATCCAAGAATGTGAATCCTGTTGGGAGTGAGTGAGTTCGTGGATTCAAACGAGTGTGATAGAGGTGGCGAGGTTGATCATGACATGAGTGTGGCTGAGAAACCTAACTTTATTGTTGACAGTGATAGCCAAGGGGAAGGTGTAGGTGTTGAGGGTAACGTAGTAAATATACCGGTATGTAGTACAAGTTACGGTGATGAATTAGGCACTAACGTTTTGGATAAGGATGAGCTAGTCAAGTTTCAGGGAGAGAATGAGACACTAACCTGAATTTTTGAATGTGAGCTGGATGATGATCTCGATGATGTGTGTGAGGAAACTTTTTGTTTAAAGGACAAAGTTTTGTGTCGTTTTGTTTGACCTAAGTCAGGTAGTAAAGGGGAAATCACCGAACAATTGGTGGTTCCTAGGAAGCTTTGTGAGCTAGTTTTGAAGTTAGCACATGATGAGCAAGGACATTCAGGAGTAAATAAAACTTTCAGGTTTATTAGTAGGGCGTACTTTTGGCCTAAATTGAGGAGTGACGTAAAGAGATATGTTTTAAGCTGTCATGAATGCCAAATTGCCGGGAAACCAAATCAAGTAATTCCCAGAGTTCCGTTGTGTAATATTCCTTCAATAGGCAAATCTTTTGAGAATGTATTTATCAATATGGTCGGACCTTTGCCTGTAAGTAAGGGTAGAGAAGATTGCACAACTAATCTAGAGTATTATAAAAAAAATTTAAGAGATATTTGGCAACTAGTGGAGGAGAACGGAAGCGTGAGCGGAAGTCAAGGGGAAACATTATTTTAGAGCTAAAAAGAGGTTTGTGTGTAAGAGATAAAGTTTTAGTACTAGTCCAGAAAGAAGGTTCCGCTTTACCTTATAAGTTCGAAGGTCCTTTTTCAGTGTTAGAGGAGAGGGGAAATATACATTATAGAATTAATATGGGTAAGAGTAGAGCAAAGTCAATGAATGTAAACACTGCCAGTGTTCTATGTGACAGTGTTACCGAGAGAAATTAGTTTTGAGAAAATGCAAGAGGTGTTTTAGTATTTCAAAGTTTTAAGCAGAGTTCAGAAAACGGAAAAAGTAAGAGAGAAGATAATGTGATAGGAAAAAGTAAGAGAGAAGATAATGTGATAGCTAATAGCCCCTCTAGAGTTTTCAGAATGAAGAGCCTGATAACCGTTTTCTGTTTTAGCACGAGTGGGTGAGTGAATGGAGAAGTATTAAAGCTTTATGCAGAATTGTTCCCCTGCTGTTTAATTCTTGCTCCTCTTTAGAAAAAAAAAAAGTAAAATCGTTGATTTCATTTTTTTTCTTTTTTTGGGGGGGATGTGTCATGGTAATGGCTTCATAGCGACGAATGATAAGATAAAGGAAAGGAAAACGCATCTTCTTCGAGAAGTTCTGCAGCATGGAGGCATTCGCGCATGTGTTGGAGGTGCCTGTTCTCATGATGGTTCTAGAATTGGCAGGAGTGTTGTGGAACTTGACAGATGCCGACGTAACGTGAGGAACGCCGCGATTTCTGATGCAATACTTCGTCGAGATTCTTCTAAGAAGTTCCAGTAATCTCGGGAGTCTGTGACGTTCGCTGGTAAGCCACGCCCCCAGGTTGCCGTATAAATATGACCAACGAAGTAGGAGGGAGCAGATCATCAGTAAGAGTCACAGATCAGATTATCAGTGAGAGCCTAGCAGCAGAGATCGGAGATCATCAGAGAGAGAGATAAGAGAAGAAGGAACAGACGAATGATCAGAGAGGAAAAGGCACTCGAGAGTTTGATTGAAATCTGGTCAAATCGTCCAGTCAGGGAGAACGACTGGGGTATTTTCGACGTTGAGCAAGCTTTGAGAGAAGAAACTTTCTACAAGAGGTTTCAAGGAGTTAATGCCCTTCAAGTATCAAGAATATACATTGTTTTCTGTAATACGGAGTCAAGAGGATGTCTACAACTACAGTTCTCCTTTTGTGAAGCCACCGCTTCGAGCATAGATCTCCGACGGCGCAAAACTGGCCAGCAAGTACTTGCATTACCTCACTTCTTCCCCAGTTCATGCATTGTAAGATTTTACTTGTGGTATGTAAATAGGAGAAACTAATCTGCATTTATCTTTGTTAGATAGCTTGTAGATGAACCTTTGTTCTGTTTGTGTATCTTTCTATATTCGTATCCCCAGTTTCAACTGTTGGTGTTGAATTCTTTTTGTTTATAATAATATCGAACTTGGAGCGGACCTCTCTCGGGGTTCGTAACACATGAGAAGTTGAAAATTACTATTGACAACCTGTTGTGGGGGCCTCTTTTACAAGAAAATTATAACTTTTATGAAGTTATACATGATTTTTCTAATAAATGAATTAATATATTTTGTAAAATTATAATTACAGATCATAAGAAATAATAGTAACAGATTCTGGGCATATTTGTAGTAAAATATTTAAGTAAATTTACCAAGAACGAAGATGCAGTAGCTTTATACAGTGGACACCCCGTATTCGCGTTCTCCAGGTTTGCAAATTCGCACATCTGCGGATTTCTCTCTGTTCGCGGAAAATTCACCTAATCACGATGTATTTCTGAGAAATATCTACATTTTTTTTTTTTTTTTTTTTTTTTAATCAATTTCAGTATAAAATGCAATTTTTAGTGGGTTATTCCTGAGTTTTAACTAACAAATTAGGAGGTTTTAAGCATTTTTATAGGGGTTCAAACTATTCGTGGGTTGTAACTATTCACGGGGGGTAGGGGGTGGTGTTTGGTACGCATCCCCCGCGAATACGGGGGACCACTGTATATGTTTTTTCTAATATTTCCTTGCACTTTTCTTTGCAAAATTACATTTATAACTGACATACCGTCATAAAAGATAAGAACTAAAACCAACAGCAACCCCTTGGTATATTTATGAGCAAATTTACAAAAAGATATTATGTGAGAGAGAGAAGGTACATCCTCCCTTGAAGTCAAGACGAAAACTAATCCCTGAGCCGCCCAGTCTCTCATCTTATCCAATCTAAAAGTTGGCATTATAGGGAATTTATGGGCTATAGAAGTAATTGCACCTCCTTCCTGCCCCAGGATCAATCCGTCCATCACCACAACCTGTTATTACCACTCCTGAGAGCCTTTCCTTCCTTAAGGGTTAATGGACTGATAACTGGTTAATGGTACCTCTGTTAGGTATATTATGGTGCCATACCTCTTCTCAGCACCATATGGCGCTGATAACCGAAAATTAGCCCATTATGGCATCATAAATTACAGATTTTATGGCACTAGACAATCCCCGTAAAACCAGATCACCATTAACTGAGTCTGCCGATAACCGAGGACTGCCTGTATATTGGACGAGCACCATTAAACCGAAACTCTGATGAATGATCCTGCCAACAAACGGGCTGGTTGTACATATTTATTTGGGTAATGATGGTTCTCAAGCACAGAATTTATGGAAGGATTATCAAAAAATTAAAAAAGGCTCATCAGGCAAAAACAGAATAGTACGAGATACACCAGGGTGGGTTGCCCTTGGTTGGAAAAGTAGAGATAAGCCAAAGATGTGGTGGAGGATAATGAAGCAGGAAGCAGGAGATGAGTGTTGGGGAGATCTCGAGGAGTTAGCCCAGGACAGAATGTGGTGGCGAGAGTTCGAGGCCCTATGCATCCAAGTGGGTGCCACAGGAAATGATTGATTGAATGATGTTAAAAGGATTTACTGATAAATCTTACTATAACAAGAATATTGTAATCAATTATGTTTGTGTCATGATATATAAAGATGGTAACAAGTAGTATGCATAATATTTTCAGGCTTTTAAAGATAGTTTTTTTATACTATTTGGATTTTAATCTATTCTATCTTTATATTAGTATAGTATTTGGGATGTCATGTTCATGCCATATTTTTTCAGAGTAACTGCAATATATGTAATTATTGCATATTTATGACATATTTTTATTGTTGTTTAGTTTTCCCTTTCCAAGATAAGCCTGCTTGATGGGGACTGGAGCATTACAAGAATGCAGCAACCCCAGTTGTAATTGTGTTGGCAAGCCAACATGACCGAATGCCTCTATCCTCTCAACCCCCATCCTTGGAATACTTGGATTAGTTCTAAAGGATAATTCTGCCCTGGAGACATCAATTATAGTCATATTGATTTCTTCAAACATTTCTAGTTAGTTAACAATCTAACCACAGATCCCTCCATTACCTTGAAATAAGAGCTCCAATTAATTTAGTTAAGGTGAAAAAATACACATCACACAAACCAAAAACAAAATTGTAATGGACAATAAACATACCGTAACCATGAATTATCAGATCTTCAATAGACCCTGGCCTTGTCTGAGCAGCCACTCTTTTAAAGGTAGAATCAGCTTTAATATTTCACAATAATGGACAGTGTCTTGGTTAAACTTAAAGATTAAAGAAAGTAGTTATTCATTAGCAGTATTATACATTTCCTATTAAAGAGATTATACAAACTCTTGGACTATGATACAATATTTAAACATTAGGTTGGAGTATGATACAATATTTAAACATTAGGTGTGTAGTTCCTACAGGTGCTTCCAGCCACGTACAAGATGAGAAATACCTAGATAATCTAGGGTGGTCATAGTAATCTAATGGAACTGACAACCCCAGGAAGGGCATGTTACAACAGTTAAAACTATTTATCATTCTTATGCATTTTAGAATTGAGTAGGTGTGCCTTGCAGTATGATGCAGGTTAGTTTTCCATAATTTTTTTCATAAATATATATGGGAGATTAATGAAGAATGAATATGCATTTATGTTGTGGTAATGGTAATTTTTCCTAATATACATTAAATACTGTAAAGTGATATTGACATACACTTGCAAGGTGTATCTTATTGTCATCTCAGGTTCAAATGGACACTAGCATTCTTTTATATTTGAGAGAAATGCATAATTGAATTGTAGTCATAAGATGGTTTAAGGTCATTAAATCTAATAAATACAAAATAGTCATATGTTTCCATGTGAATGATATCAGACTTTGTAAATTGAAAAGGATGGAAGTGGTTTAAGGAAAGATGATGTGGTACATATAGGTTGTGGACAGAGGAACAGTCATACTTCTAAAGAAGTTTCTTAATTTTGTGTTTATTAGTTTTAATGACCTTGGACCATCTTATGACTACAATTCAATTATGCATTTCTCTCAAATATAAAAGAATGCTAGTGTCGATTTGAACCTGAGATGACAATAAGATACACCTTGCAAGTGTATGTCAATGTCACTTTACAGTATTTAATGTATATTAGGAAAAATTACCATTACCACAACATAAATGCATTCATTCTTCATTAATCTCCCATATCATATACGTATTTATGATATTGTCTTGGGAGACAATATGATATTGGCAGTCTAGACTGCTACAAAGTGGTGCAAATTTTTTGCATTTAATCTAGACTACTGCTAAATGATGTCAAATACAACATAAAATGTTGTGTGCCGCCTTCTTATTTCTGGTTACTCGAGTATACCAAGAATGTTTGTGTTTGGTCTCATATATTTTTTATCCATCATCTCTTTTCATTGATTTTTTTTCCAATGACTGGACTATTGAATTAATTAAAACTGAGGGGAAATGAAACTTAACTGCATAGCTATGGGTATGTGATAACATTTGAAAAATTGATTGCAAACTAATTGGAGACTAATGTAATATAGTAATGTATGTACTATAATTTATACTAGTAAATTCGTGACTATACCAGGCAAGGAATCAAACTAGACTCAGTGCTTCAATATGTGTCTTTATTTAAAGTAAGACATTGTGTCCTTGGTGATGCCCTTGGATGTGGAGAACTCAAAAACTGCAACAAATAATGCAAATTTTCCTCAGGAGGAGGTCTAGATAACAGTTTTAATTAATTATTGTTTTCTGTTGTGAAAGCCTTTATGACTAAATGCTGATTCCAGTCTGTTTTATAATTTTATAGTATATATAGGTTATGATTGCACTAGACTTAATTTAAAGGTTTATTTATAGGCTATTTCTTGGTTATAGTCCTCCACAATTTAGTTGCAGAACCTGTTCAAGGCTTTCAAAATTAGTCACTGTCAAATCCTACCTCCTACACTCTTGTATTGTGGGATATGAAACTTACTTTTGCTCAGTGTAGTGCCATATGTTCTTCCTACTTACTTGAATTTGTGTACAGTATTAGATGCTGAACATTACTCAGTGTAGTGTCTCTTCGCAGGCACGGCCAAACTTCCTTGGATGGCCTCGGATGGCAGATGGATGTAAGGCCATTAAGGAGAAGTATCAGTGCCTAATGTGTTCGTATTCAACTGGGAAGAGGAAAGATATGATGAAACATAATGCAGTTCACACTGGAGAGAGACCCTACCACTGTCCCTTCTGCCCTGCAAAGTTCTCCCAGAACTCAAGTATGATTAGACACACTCGAGTTCACACAGGAGAAAGGCCACATGCCTGTTCGTTTTGTGATTACCGTGCAAGCCAGAAATTTGTTCTGAAACAGCATGTTTTAAGCAGGCATGGTTATAATAGTTTAACAGTGATGCAGTCTTCATAAAGGACACTAAATTTCAACTAAAAATAATAGTAACTATTAACTGTGTCAGACTTTTGTTTTATATTCAGTATGTTTTTTATGCTTTTGACGGTTATGTAGTTTTTGTACAGTCACCCACAAACAATAATATGTGGTATTTATTTATATATATACTGCACTATATGTATTTCATGTGCTTATTTAGTGACCAATATTCATTGTTGGATGCAATAATGTACAAACTTGAAAATCAGTTCAAAAATTCTTCCTTTGTATATCTATTTTGCTATACAATTCATGTAGAATTAGTATCAACTACTACAGTGCTAGATTTAATTCTCAAACATCCATACATAATGGGTTGTCTTTACTTGTATTTAAAAAAGCCTTCTCTCAGTACTATACAGCAATTTCACTGTGTTTTATTGTTAGTAACTAATAGTCCATTACAGTACTCAATCAGACTGATTTACATAAATATTTCAAATTTCCAGAGGAGTAGGAGAAATTTGGGTGTCTCAACTTATTATAAAGTTCACTTTTACGATTTCTTGTTGCTGTATATAATACTCTTAAAAAAATCTGCTAGGGACCTTGTTTCCAATATCTAGGGATGTTGTTTCCAATGCAAGTCATACTTTGGAAACAAGTCATACTTTTTGGTCATTGTCTTGGGAGACAATGATATTGGCAGCACAAATTTTTATCCATCCTGCAATGCCAGTGGTGTTCCTCAGGGGTTTGGTCTCATACCTACTCACATTATCTTTTGAGTTGATCGTTGTTCTGCTATCTCTTCTCATTGTATTTTTCTGATGGAATCTTTTCAGTGGCTTTCTCCACTTCTCTCGTACTTGTAACTTTTTTTTCTTTAATCCAGATTTGCTTCTCATCTAATTCAGATCTTGAAAGCAAGCTTAAATAGGCTTCCTACAACTTAGTAGAAGTTCAGTGCCTCCAAAGGTGCCTCTGTTTTTCTGTCCAAATCTTATTATCTAATTTAATAAAGTTCAATCTCTAATTAACTATAGGTATTAATTTTTCCTCTGACTATCAGTTAAGTGCAATACAGGCAATCCCTGGTTATTGATGGGGGTTTCCACTTCTGACGGCTTGATGATAAGCGAAAATCAGACAATGTTCTTTATGGCACGATAACCAGATTTTGGCACTGATAACTAGTTAATGGTGCCTCAGTTACGTATGTATCAGTGCCAGAACTCTGTTATCGGCGTTGATAACCAGAAATCTGTGCATTATGGCCCCAAAAATTGCTGATCTTTGGTGCTAGGCAAGCCCCACAAAACCTTTAATGTCTATGGTTCTATCTGTTAACCTTTCCGCTGGTCATGCTTATCATACTTCAAATATTAAACTGGTATTTGGGTTGCCTCTGTGTCCTTGACCAAAATTAGGGGTTACCAGTAAGCTGAAACCATTTGCCACATCAGCAACCCTTCAATACCTCTATAGTCCCTCTGTCACTACTGCTTGGAAACATTGGTCTCTCTGTTGCATATTTTGGCTGCGATTCCATATTCCATTGCCTCCTTTTGCTTTTCCATTTTCCTATCTTTTTTTTTTCCATAAGGCTTAAGTAAGATATGCTTTTCCTTTTTCCTGTCTTTTTTTCCATAAGGCCTAAGTAAGATATGCTTTTCCCATCTGTCTTAGCAATTGGAAGTTGTTTATTCAGGGCTCATCTAGTGTGGGGAGGTTAATTTAAATGAAGTTCTTAAAAGGCACACTATTGGTTCTAATTTAACTACTTCAGCACTGTTATTACCTTATAAAATTTTTCTCAATAGCACTTTGTATTTTCAAGAGATTCTGCAAATGTAGTTTTGACCTAATGATTATAGGTCAAACTATTTCAGTTTATTCTAAGATCAGTTTTGTAAACTTTTACTGAACAAATAGAAATATTGTGACAAAATATATGGGCCGCTTAGTAATTACTAATAAATAATCTTTCCATTGTTACTAATAATTACAGTTATATCCTAGTAGTTTGGTATATCCAAAGAAAGATGGAATTCTTTAGTCATAATGATAAATTTTACCTGGCCTTGTTGCATTCTTCATATGACTATGAAACTTTTTGTGAAATGCAAGTACATACAGTTCATAATATTAGTTGTCATCACTTATATCCATCGTATAATCTTTAGTTTGTAGGCTTAATGAAAATATAGTGTCAGTTGCTTCATGTAGACTGTATTCTTGAACAGTTTATTTTACAGGATGCGACTTTCTGGTGTGGACATTTTGGCATAAGTTTTTTTGAAAAGGCATATTAAGTTTTGGCACTGTATTTGTAGCATGTCAATATCTTCCTGTTTGAAGATATTTCCATCTATCAGCCTTTCTATCTAATTTTAGGACATTTAGCTTTTAAATAAAACAACAGCTAGAGGACTGTCATTACAAACAAAAATAAAATTTAAAAATTTAATATACTTATTATCCTCCCATAGTTTATGTGCCAATGCTATAAAACACACCAAAATGTCCTCTTCCAAAAAGATATGCTAAAATGTCGTCAGTCGAAAAAAAAAATAACTTCATAATGTTCTAGACTGGCTTTTTTTTAGGGTTGTTTGTATTTAGAAATTAAATGCATTTTTACAACCAATTGTACACTGGCAAGTGTTTCCTCAATCTTTTTCATTATCAACAACTTTTTTTTCAAGTTTGATGACCTGGAACAAGTGGTAATTTTTTGGCAATAAGATGGTTCTATTTTATTACTTACTGGTTTAAACTTTCATTTGCTGAGTAGTATATAATTACTCATTATTGACATGTAAATACTATATGGTTTTCATGGATAAATATTATATGATTTGACTGTTTAGAACATTTGGTAGATTCCATATTGTTCAGTTGAGATATTCAGTATTTGTATTTGGCTTACATCCGTGAGAGACAATGTGTTACTTAATGCATTCACTTGAAAATCCAAATATTTTTTCCATCATCTGAAAAGAAATCTTAGATCATATAATATTGTTAAAACTGTTACTTGTTTTACAGTAAGAATATACTATTGGTATATGCCTAGGCATAAGATTTATTTTGTTTAGTATGTAGTAATATTTCTTTTCTTTTGCTGTCATGAAGGTAATACATATATATAAATTTGTGTGCTGTAATCCAGTGTACTTCAAACGTTTCTGTGTAAGACAGCAAGTTTACCTACCTCACTTCATTTACATTGGGTTCTAATAAACTGTTAATGATCCGCCTGCATTTTATTTGCTCATATGTGTGTATGTTTATTTTATTTTGGAGTGTTTACTGAGGCTTTATTTTTTTCCTCTAAAATCTACAGCTTTTATGTTGTCAGGCTATATCTGAGGAAATCTTTAATCATGATCTTACACTATTGCTGTAACACCAAGCACAAATGTATTAAAAAAAAGAAGTTAACATGACAAATGCACGTTGAAACATTGTCTGGCACAAGAAATTCATAGTAAAGCAACTGGTAGGCAGAAGAAATATACCTACTGCAAGAAATGAACAAAAGTTCACAGTACTCCACATAAAAACCTCTCCTGTTCTTTTAGAACAAGTACACAAGGCACAAGAAATCTGTACTATTTCAAAATTAGTGTTATGTAAGTGTGAAGCCAGTCTTAATTTTTGTGTTATATTTATACAGACAAACTTATTATTCTTTGTTCAGTTACCTTCTTTTGAAGCCCTCATTTCATTATATTCCATCCCCTTTTGATAAGAAGTTTGCTGACTAATTTCCAACAAGTTACTATGCACTGATAGGATCCCATGGAATAAACAGTTCACTGGCCTTAGAATACTACTGACAACTGATTACTATGTATAGGGTATGGATGCGAGTGTAAATTGCTTTTTACAATTTTAGTCAGTTGTGTAGCATTTGCCTATTAACAGTAACCAATCGCCCAAGTTGCTCTGATGTAGGTTATGCAAAGTGCAAATTTATGTCTTGAACAATAGCTACGCTTTTCTGGAACACATCAATTCAATAGTCATTTCAAAAGGTAAAAGTAAAATTTCCAAGCAAGTACTGTATTTCATTATTTTCCAAGTAAAAATATACTGTAATAGTTTACTTTTCCTCACCCACTTCAGTATTCATTAGTGTTAGTGCACAAAATCTGCTTCAACAACTCTTGGTTACACACACACATCACCAAGATGCTTAATGCACTTCTTATTTAGTTTGTCTTTTTCTAAGTACTATTATGAACTTAATGATAAAATCCATTAATGGCAAGTCAATGTTAATTTTGTTTCAAGAAATATAAGATAAATTTTATTACAGAAACTTTTGCAATCTGGTATATTGCATCAGATTTTTTGTCATAATTATGAGATTCCATTTAATCTGACTTACGTTCTGTACAAAAGACTTGTATACAGACTATGTATAATGTAAATACATGAAACAAATAAGTGTCTGCAGTTGGCTTTATTAATGGATTCTGCTCATCCTAAAATGAGTGAAGGTATGGCTCTTTATCATTTTTTTAAGCTTAATCAAGTCAGTAATGAGGAGAAAAGAAGAAACAAAGGATAAAGGAAGACCATTTTGAAGGTAATTTTTCTTTCCATTTCACTATTTTCAACTGTATTAAACTTCACTTTTAATTCTTTAACATCACACAGATATATATATTTATCGACACCATTAACAGCACGATAAATTGAACTCTTAACATTCTAAATTAACACTTGATTAGTCTTACATTTTTTTGCAATGATACATTTTTTAAAATGGCACTGTTGTATCTCCTGCAATTTATGGTAATTTCTTTCCACAGATGGAAAAAGGAGTTGCATCATCACAAAAAAGAGGCTCCAATGTCAAGATACACGAATGTCTATCTTGCTCATTCACTACCTGGAGGAGGTTTGATATGGTGCGGCACATGTCAGTCCACACAGGAGAGAGGCCTTATTCTTGTCCATATTGTCCAGCTACATTTTCCCTGAAGGGGAATCTTAAAACACACATTCGAATCCATACAGGAGAAAAGCCATTTGCCTGTTCACACTGTTCCTATCGAGCAGCTCAGAAACAGGCCTTGAAAGCACATATAATGAATAAGCATTCTAAAAATAAGTAAGGTTTTAATAGTATAAATTGATGGGAAAGAGATGCATTTGTGTCTTAAAACAATTCCTTTCTCTGTGGATGTTTAGAAATTGACTTTTAAATATCAGGTATGATGTTAGATAATGACTTTTAAATACAGTATCTTTTTAAATGTAATTGAACTAGGTTCAAGAAAGAACTTGTTTTATAGAAAGTTTTGCTAATAATGTTTCATTAGTAATTTATGAAAACTAATTTAAGCATTTTATCCAGATTAGATATAATATAACTGCTGCAGCACTGCTCTTCTCTTCTATAATTTATATGCAAGAGCTGTAATTGTTTAGTAAAGTGAAAGCAACTTACAGACTTTTCATTTATACATCCATTTGTGTATTATTATTATTAATGTGTACGTAGTTTGTTAAGACTACAGAGTCTATTTACTAGATACTCACAGGCAAACAGAACTGGAGGGAATAAATGGGCTGAAGGAAAATTGCAAAGAACCTCTTACTACTTTCTCCAAGGTCCCACATACGGCACACTGCAAGGGTTGTTTGTTTTGTGTTTTACATAAATTTTTATTGCTCTCTGAAGACAGCCCTACTGATCTAACCACCTAATAAATTATCCAGATACTATCTTGTCAATTTCTTAGTCTTATCAAAATTTTTACTGAAAATTTTTAATCATTTTGTATTTTTCATAGGTAACAAACCTTAGGTCTTAACAATAGGATAAACTTCTTGCACCAGCTGGAAACTGGTTAAAACAATCAGAGTAATATATACATATATACTTCAAGTAGTTCCTACAATAGCTGTAATGGATGGAAACTCAAACTGAAAATGTTTAACACCAGGCACTGGGAACTGATCTCATATAGGAAAGACTCCTTTTGGAACAGCTACCAGCTAAGATTGTGAATAGTACGGCAACTGACTAGTAAAAGAATTAATTGAAAAATACACACTTGTGATTTCTTTTACTTTTCAGGTGTCTCCTCAGATGGACTAGAAAGTCTGAGGTTCATCTACCCATGTAACTTTCATATCCAGTGCATATTAAAAAAATTAAATTGATTGAAAATAATGAAGGCCTGGGAGAAAAAAAAAAAAAAAAAAAAGTCCCTGGAAAGATCAGAATGTTGATTCAAAGCTTATAAGGAAAGCAAGTGGCAAATGTAGGTTGCAGAGTAATATTCTTGAACATATGCAGTAGAGACAATCTTGTCAAGAAGGTTATGGCGTGACTGCTGGTTTGAATGACTGAAGACCAAAGGCAGTTCATGACTAATGGGTTTGTGATAAACCAATTTATTTATTTATTTATTTTAGTTTTTTTTAAAACCATCATTTCACTGTGGTTACCTTGGTATGTCCATATATATTTTGGTATAAACATCTAAGGTTGCACGTTGTCAAACACTTCTGGAAAAATAATGGGTTGGTGAGAAATATGCTGTAAACTACACAAAATAGGTTAATTTTATATCTGTTGCACCCTCCTGGCATCAGGATGCTACAGCAGCCTTTATGACTTCACCATTTCACATTCTTTTAGCTGATACAGAAGAATTATGTACCTATGGGCCTATATTCAGGGCTAGTATAGGCTACCGAGGCTTCCAAATTCTCTCTCTCATTTCATACAGCTATCAAGGAAATCTTCTTTGATACTATGAAGTATGTACGTGTAACAAGGAAATTTGTAGCAAATATATTGCGATAGACTTCTTATAAAGTACCAACAACTGGAAAATTTATTTTGTGGGCACTGTGCATCAGTAGTACTTAGTAGTAAAATTAATTTGTTTAAAAATGGACTTGTGCATTATATTTATGGAACTTGAAGGACATCTCTGATTTGATCTTACATGAGGCTGAAAATTTAGTACTACATACTGTTGTGCATTTTTGGTGGGATGCAGAAAGTCTGGCAAGCAATGGAAGTTTTCTGTTGACCAACCTGTTATTTTGAAAAATTTAGAAGAGGCTTTACATTATAAACTGTAGTGAAATAAAATTTAATTCTGCTTGGTTCTATTTCCTAGTCCCCCATGTGTTGGAATCCAGCAACATTAAATTGTACTATTCTGTTATATTTTGTAATGTAAAACTACTGCAAATTTTCAAAACTGGGTTGGTCAACAAAAAACTTCCACTACTGGCAAAACTGTTGACCAAAAATTTACCAAAGTACATTTTACTAGTGTCTATTTTCTCTTATGGTGGGGAAGTGCACTTCTGCAAGGAAATTGGTTTGCATAAATATCAGAAAAACATTTATTGATGTGCTTGTAGAGCATTGGAGCACTGCAAAACCCAATGTCTGGTGATAGAAGTGCACTCTCGACGTGGTTCAGAAGTCACGTAAAGCCGTTGGTCCCATTGCTGAATAACCACTGGTTCCATGCAACGTAAAAACACCATACAAACAAACTAATAAAACATACTGCAAAACCCAAAACATTTTATTAAGAATTATAGGTCCTTAAAAAATTGGTAATGTGGCCAGATGGGAAGCAACACTCTGCAGCCTGAGAAATAAGCCTGCTGGATTACACAAGAGACTTTTGATGCCAGATGTCTCAGATGACTATCTGCCATTCCATGATAAGCATTTGAACCCCTGACTGAGGCTTTTGCTGGGTGGATTTCCTGGTCTTGACAGGTTTCCTGATTTTGACATAGTAACAAACATGCTGTTCTGAGTTTTTAATTATGAAATTAATTCACATGAATTGCTTAAGTTGTAAGGTTATCCTGGTAACATAGACTTCAATAATGACCCAGTTTTAATCTTCAGTATGGTACATTTTTTGTCCACAACAGCCATCAAATTAACTTTTATTAGCCAAATGCAACAAGGAGGAAAATCTCCCACTCCAGGATTTGAGCTTTGGTCAGTAAGAGTAAGCTAAGACTATACTAGCAGGCAACTAGCCCCGAAAGGCAGATGATAACACTTCCTCGATAAAGCTTCCTAGGAAAGTAAGCAAGACAGTACTAATTTGTATACTAGATACCCAAGACAGTGGAGTTGATCAACTGAAGGCCAAGAATCACTGATAACATGACATGAAGAAAAATTATGTTGGCAAGGCAAGACCTTCCCCAAAAAGAACAAAGATTGGGTACTTGCATACTCCAATCACTTCCAAACACGCACACACAATTGCTTTAGTGAGAAAACTCTTAGCATAAAAGCAAGGCTGAGAGCACATAAAGACAATCTGGGAGAGCATTGCTGAGCTGTTAATGCTACAGTCATCTTATTTGGAGCCTTGTTGGATGGAGCAGTTGTTCTTTTTCACGTGGATTATTATAAAGGATTAGTTTATCCAGACCTCTGAGCCTAATAACGGCTCTTCTCTGGCTGGAATTTGTTTAATGGCTTGTAATGAACAATTTAGGTTTATGCAAGTGATATGGCAGCTAAATACTTTATACATTACATAAACCATATAGTAGTACTCAAATTGAGTTACATAATTTGACTTTCATCTTTTACATAATCTTAGGTTTAAAGATACTAAACCATAAAAGTATTGTTTACTCTTACAACATATTTCAACGAAGACTGGAACAGAGAGACATATTCCCCCTTAAGGAGGTCTGTTGCTTTGGCTAACAACCTGACTAAACCATGAATATGCAGTGGAGTAAATCACACTGATGTCATGGGTCCCATTACCTAGCATTTCTTAATACTAATTTAATTAAATATAAAGCTTTGATGACATTTAAGAAAAAATACTTTGTAAATATCAACTAACTTACAATGTTATAGACTACTTTCAGTGTTTACATACCATGGAATAAGGTGAAGCTTTACAAGGCTCTCCACAGAGCATCATGGTGGGAGACAAAACAGAAAAGCTCAGGAGGAAAAACTTTTCAAGTAGTCTAGAAAAGGGAGACAGAAACACAATTACAGACAACATACCATGACTGATGTGCTAAATTAATCTAGGTCAAACTACTGGGAATAGGATGCAATTGTTACATCACTTGTGATAAACATTTCTTAAAGTGGTAATGTTATTTTATCCTAACAAAGTTCAAACTCTTCTTCATAAGCCTGGGTGCAAAGGAATATAAAATAACAAATATGAGAACTTTGGCAGGTACAACTCCATCCCTTATGCAGAACAAGCAGTACATATTTCCATTAAAAAAAACCTTACAGCCAGTAAAACAAATAAGTACTATACCATAATTAATATATGAGAATACGTATGAACTTTCTCATTAGGCTGGTAAATCCTATTTTTTTATAATTAATAATAATAATCAGGTAACATACAATAAAAATACAATATTTTACAAGGGTCTAATTCAGTGTTGTTCAAACTGGGGTCCACATACCCCTGGGGGTATGCAACATAGATCATGAGGGTACGTGAACAAACAAGGAACACACACACACAACAGAAACATCCCATCAGTGAACATCAGCCTCACATCTCACATTAAGTTGTGTAAGTAATTTTCAAGCATTTTGTTATTCAATCATCATTTTTATTTGTGTAATAGATTTGAATTTATTGACCAACACTCCTATAATGCAGTCTTTTCATAATTAATATACTACTTGCAGGATTATCCTAAATAAAACTTGAGTTTGGTCAGCCATGGTGGGCGAGGGGGGGGTACGTAACAGTAGAAGAAGGTAATAAAGGGTACAATAGGCGAAAATGTTTGGACAACACTGTACTATATTATTATGAGTGAAATTGTAATGCATGGGCCGACTATGTGAAAACATTTGACATAGTAAACCATATGACAACCTTCACCAAAGTATCAGATCCAACTTGAATGGAGACTTGTAAATCACATGGATGAATGAATGAATGAGTGTACCTGACCAATCAAAACCCAGAGAAAATGAAAAAGTAAATCAGGGAATGCAATAGCTGCCTCTGGACTGTTTCAGGTGCATTAAATATCTAATTTCCCACAATTTTCTCTGAATATTTCCATAACCATTTTTAAATGCATCCCACTAACAATCATGGTCTATTTGGACTTGCAAAGGGATAATTTTCTAACCTGGACACTGTTAACCTCAGTTGTGGTATCTTCCATGCAGCTTTTAGTTCTGTTGCATAAATAGGTGTGGTGTTAGTCTTGACCTGGTTTGATTTGTGATCCAGACAACAATTTAAAGAGATTATTCATTTTAGATTTCTGCAAACATGTCAGTTCCTCTTAAAAAATAAAACTGTTAATCACTAGAACTAATATTTCTAAGGGGATGAGGATATCTGCAAATTGTGAATAAAATGTAGTAATGTATACTTTAGCAGAAAACATGAACACTTAACTTTACGAAACACATTAAAAAATGGCAGAAAACATTAACGCTAAACTTTACGAAACACATTAAAAAATGGCAGAAAACATTAACACTAAACTTTACGAAACACATTAACAAATGGCAGAAAACATTAACACTTCTTGATTATCTCCATCTTCGTTCTCCATAGAAAGCATCCTCTTCTTTCCATGAACTTTAGCAACATTCTTGGGACCAATGGCTAATAACGTAAGTAATTAAGTTCACACACAAAACGATAAAGTAACTTACAGTACAACGAAAGCGAAATCACTAACACGAATTTACGATAACAAACGAAATCTGTATTTGTGAAGGAACGAATTCCAGTGTTTACGATAACGCTGCTGCAAAAAATGGTCAAGGAACGCCTTTACATAGAGGCATGATGCTGGCCAATAGGAGAGCAGGATCTTATGGCGGTGACTAGCATCAGGAACCAATGGGAGAGCAAGAGGATGGTGGCGAGGCTACTCGGTTGGCATTGCGCAAGTTTTAAAATTGTTCTCGGTGGTCTGGGTGAATCTTGGGACTTTATAGTAATACCCTTTTGTAACCTGAATTATTTTCGTATGCAGAGGCAAAAAAATCTTCGTCTTTGCTTTCGTAACTTGAATTTTTCGTAAGTTAGGACTTTCGTATGTCGAGGTTCCACTGTAATTTGCACAGTAAGTGTTTTGAAACTTAAGATAAAAGAGAGTTCATAATAATTATGTAAACATCAATAACATTTTATGGACAAATAAACTGAGAGCACTTCCTTTATGTAGTTTTCTGACTTAATTAAAGAATATAATTATGTATTATGAAATATTACCTTTATCAAGACTTTGCATACAGTAACACCATAACACCAGAGAATTTTGATAGGAATGTTTGCATACATTAATTTTGACATTATGAACAGATGAAATAGGATCATTTTAATCCACATGTACCACTTTAGACTTCAGTAACATTGAAAATATATTAGCGGCATTTCCTTTATTAAAATAAACATGAAAAATTTTTTAAGTAATTTTTTTTATTTTTCATAACATACAAACCCTCAGTCATTACGTATGGGAACTAGGTCAAACCTCTGTACCAGTAGGCCCATTGAATAAATAAATACTGATCGTAAAAGGTGTTCTCCAGTACGTAATCAGAATTTATGGACAGCCACATAAGAAAGTTTTGGATGGATGACCACCTGGAAACACCAGATGCTGTTGCTGTCTGACTTATAGGAATTTACTTTAAGCACAAAATGTTAGATGATCACTGTATGTACAGTACTGAGCTTGCTTGCCAGGCTGACCAGAGAGTATTGGTAAATTATACCAAACACACCCCATCCCCTAAATATTTCTTCCTTTTGAAGCTAAAAACAGACAAAAGCTTCCATTTTTCTGGGGCAACATGATTTTATAGATATTTTGTAAATTAAAGTCGTACAATTTATTGTATGACTATGGTTCTCCTGATCTTGAGTTGCCAAAAGCCCACCCATTAAATGTCGTACTTTAGATCATCAAATACCTTTCCTTTTTTATTATATGACAATGACTTGAAGGAGTCTTGAAGTACAATTCATATTTCACTGAAGCATCATTCATATTTCACTTCACATGTACATGTACTATGTAGGTTTTCCCATTAAAACGAAATCTGAAGCCTGTTGATTGTTTTTAACCAATTTCCAGCTGGCACAAGAAGATTATCCTACTGTTAAGACTGATCAAAGCAGAAAGAACTGATTCTTGTGCTTCATCTAAATCTAACTGAAAGGTTTCATAAGTCTATTAATAAGTCTAGTAAAAAGTAATAGACTAAGCATTACATCCTTTACGGGGCAAAAGTAGAATTGCGGGTTTTATATAACCTTCTGAAGGGGGGTAGATGGCACAAAATTGATTTGGAGCTTACTCCAGCTGCCATTACTCTAGGCTTTCTGAGTCCTTGGGAGTTTCTTTCCTTCCCTTCTACAATACACCTATATGTAACCCATCTCATCTGTCTTACACAGATCTTATCACCAACACTTTACAGTGATCTATATGCAAGTTATTCATTTATGTAACCAACCCCCTCTATGGCAGCCTTCTTTCTAAACCAATATCATCTGTGGAAAAGTTTGTTTGACCCAAAAGGATGCCTGCCTTATGCAACAAATGATCATAAAGAAGGCCAAGAATATGATATGAGGTAATAAGGTTTTTAGTCTTGTTTATTTTTGTTCATATTCTAAGTTGACTATGGAAAAATTTGAGATATATGTAAATCTGTTTAGTAGTGAGGAGTAAAACCTCCAAAGGATAGTGAGGAATAACTGCATTATGTGCCCTTACCAAGACTAATTTTCAGATTGTAATGTATGAATTACATCTCAGTGCAAAAGACAGTCATTTATTGCCCATTAAGATTTTAACTTATGTGACAACATTTCAGCTTTACTTGCCTATAAAGTTGCCAGTCATGTCAAGTTGTAGTATTGATAGTTTTAATTCAACAATAATGTGTGCTTTGCAAAATGTGTTTACTTCAACCTATACCTGTTTTATCCTCAGAGACAGACACTATTGAAATAAAAATGCTTCAGGTAAAATCTTTTACCTGGTTTAAGTGAAAATTTCTTTGAATCATTGTTAAACATCAGAGAAGTGATATACACTCAGCTACTGAAATGTGCTATGCATCATTCATGGAAAATTTTCCCTCACAGGTTGACTTCCCGGAGCCAGTGGGGAGAACCACCATGAAGCTGCAAACGCACAGACTTTCTCCTTCAACTACTCTGAAGGTATTCAGTTGCACATACTGTCCTTTCACCACTTCAGTAAAGACCAACTTGGCCCATCATGTGTTAGTGCATACAGGTGAAAAGCCTTTCAAGTGCTTTATGTGTCCAGCTTCTTTTTCACAGAAAGGCAATCTGAAGACACATGTGAGGACACATACCGGAGAAAAGCCATTTTCTTGTTCCAAGTGTCCCTATCGGTCAGCTCGTAAGAGTTCACTTCAGCTACACATGAGGAGACATTTGAGATTGAGATTTTCTGGCCTAGAAGGAACAAGTAATTGCCAAGCTGATAATATTTTTAGTCTGTGAAATATAATGATTAGTTGTACCACTTGTGAAGGACACATTATAAGAATTATGATTTATTTTATGTTTTCAACATTAATTTGGCACTTTTATTTTTACAGATAAGCATGGCCTTAGTTTGTACTGTAATGGGAAGGCCAATTAGTGCTAGGGCAGGATACCGATTTTTTTTTAGTCCCTGTACCTTTTTAAATTTAACAGATGATATGCCATAGGTGAGCAGCTCCATTATCTACAAAGTTTAAGTAGCAGTGTTCTAACATGCTTATCTAAATGCAGAGGTTATTTTTGTTCAAGACTGATAATACAATAAAATTCTGAAGAAGGATTTTTTTTTTTCATAAAGTTTTCTAAACTGTCAACATTGATGATACATCACCAAATATTTACCAGTGACAGACAATAATTCAGACTGAAACAACATTATACTATTGCCCAACAGAAACTAATATGCACGTGTGCATGGCACTAAAAACGATAGTATAGTATAGGGTGTTAAGTTTATTTTTTAACTGACTGTACAGGAATGAACAGAGACCACAGTATATTGTATTTGAGAGAACATTGACAATTGATGCAAAAGATACAGTATTCAGCTATAAAAATAAAATAAAAAAAAACTTGTGCAAATTCAAACCAACCATAAAGACCTTGCAGTGGTTCTCTGTTAGCAGGTAGAATTTTTAACACAATATTCACCTTGTATGAACTACAATTTGATGCTCTCATAACTTTCAATCACACCATCAGTTGCATCCAATTTCAGCTTACTAAATTGCACCAATCAAGGCATGCAATCAAAGAAGAGTAGGGAAGTTCCTTGCACATTGCAGAGGTTTGGCTCTTAGCAGTTAGTATCTTATCTATTAAAATCTGATAGTATAAGGGCCACTGTTGCATGGAACTTAAGCAAGCTTGGCATGGGATAGAAATCTCGGGTTAAAAAGTGCTGGCAATTTGGTCCTTGAATCTGACAGATTTTACCTTATGTTGGTTAGATGGTTAGAGGAATAAGATGAAAATAATTGGCTTATGTATAAATGATATATAATATTATAAGGATCTTTATGGTAAAATAAATAAATTAGGTAAAGGTCTTTATGGTCAGAATATATGTGTATTAAATTATGGTACTACTGCACTTTTGATTTCTTGAACCTTACATTAATTTTAATTACAGGGAGTCCCTGGTTAATGGTGGCATTGGTTAATGGCAACGTTAACCAAATTTTCGGTGCTGGTAAGCGGTTTCTCAATACATACTGATAAACCACTTAATAGCGCTGTTTAACTGGTTAACGAAACTGCTAAGTGGATCATATCACAGATACCTTCAGCATTGTAAATGCCATTTATTCGTTTACTGGCTCGGCCGATAACCAAATCCCTGCTGTTTAACCAGGGACTGCCTGTACTGCACCCCTTGGAGTACAACTGATTACTGTATACTAGTGTTTAACTTTAAATTTTAGCCATGTCATTTTGTTAGACGTACACTTGATGTGTATGTCTGATACTTATTAAATTATACAAGTATTATGTATGCCAGTTTATTTTATCCCTTTCATCTTCCCAAGATATTTAAAAATTGTTAATTTACTACTCAAGTGAAATTGGATAGGTTTGACAACATAATTTTGAATTGTATTTTTTAATTCTGTCTTTTAAGATTTATACTTCACGCACTTCTTAAATCCAGCCCTTCTTTTTGACTTATACATTTATGAAGAAAAGTCTGTAACTGTCTGTTTGACTAATATAAAGTTTTGGATCCCTAAAAAAAATATATAGTACTGTATTACATTGACATTCTAATTTGTATTCTAATTTGTATTTTGATAGTGTTTAGATAAATTTATTAAATTGCTAGAAATACTCCATATATTGGTAGAACTTCCCCTCATGCATATTTTACACAATTTAATCTCAAGACAATTCCTACGAAATAAAGGAGGTTGTCATTTTTGTTTGTTCAGTGTTTAGGGTTGACACCAACAGCATCTACTTCAAAGGAAAGATATCCTGCATTCACATTTTGCAACAATGCTGTCATCTCCATTGCAGTGTTGCAAAAAAAATTGGCACATAAACTGGGTGCAGATAGTGTAGTGGCTAAGACAGCAATTTAAGCATGAGTAGCCTTCAATGGATGTAACATCTGTTGGTGCGTAGCATAGGAAGATCTGCTTTTAAATATGAGATGTGACATAATTATACAGTACATCTCCACTTTCAAAAGCACTGATGAATTTCTTGTCTTTCCCCCTCAAGGATTCATGTCTCTTTTATTAGTGACTGTCTCTGCGCTATGTAATTTTTTGTCACTGTTCTGTATTTCATGTCACTTATCGAAGAAACCAAAGGCAATCCTGCTGTTACAATACAAATACCATTCCACATAAAATTATGATAATTTTAGAAAATACCACCTACGATATCCACGATGGGAAACAGATGCCTAATTCTAATTAACTCAGGGATGTGTTTAAAAGTCTTTGTAGCCTTCACTAATACAAAACTTGCTTTCTCCATCTGTGTCTTCAGTGACTGCATCAGGTAATATACAGATTTTGGACTGCCCTCTTATCTAATCAATTTTTGCACTAAGGTTGTCAAATATGTATTGGTAAAAGCTGCAGTACGTACATATGACCAACCCTTAGCATATGCTAGTCTACTCCAGAACTAGCAAAGGACATCATCCACTCAATGAAAAAATATTAATTCAATTGAAACCAAACTTTATTAAGAATACAGTACAACAAATTCATTTTTTCCATAAAAAAACCATCTATAGTAACCAAAATACCTGAGTTGGGATGCTCATGATAACTGAACTATAGTATTGCTTAATCAACACATATAGAATAAAGCTTTAGGCATGTTCACTCAATGAATACAATAAAAACAACTTAGTCATTCACTAGTCTAGAATTTTCTTCCCAAAACCTTGGCCTAGGTACATGACCTACCCTGAGCAAACATTCTCCAACAGTCAAGTTACAAAAACAGTGGATGATTGTGTTCACTAGTACGTATTACAATACACAAGCCGCATAGAGTACAGTGGGTATTAAGCAAACCCAATAATTTAAACAAATCCAAAGGCAAACACTAACATGATTAGGTACAGGTAAAAGTGCAACTACTACTACATATGTACCTAGACTCAGCCCTTGGTCAATATTGCCCTCAAGCTCTGGACTGGTACTGTACAGTAATGCTGGTAGATAGTTTATGAGAATACGTGATTGAGCTAAAGGCATAATAATCAATAGGGCAAGAATGAGGCCCACTTGAGATTTACAGTACAGTATATATATTTCACTTCACTACCCAAAACATTCTGCAAAGTAAAGTAACTGAAAACTCATATTCCACCAAGATAACAATGCTTGGACTGGTACTTTATAGTAGTACATATTTTGTTGTAGTTATATGCTTGTATAGCTTGTTATAGTCATTACAATGAAGAGGATGATAATCATTACTCAATAACAGCACTGTATTTCGATATTTTGAGTTGAAAAAATTCCCCATTTATGTGTTTGTGTATGGTTTAACTATAAAATAGGATATGTCATTTCTTTGTCTTCATCTTTTAAGGATGTTTCTGATGAATTTTCTGTATAGATAACAGACATTTTCTTTACCATTTTTGTTAAAATTAGGAAAAATGTACTTTCAATTAAAACTTTCCCCTCGCAGGTTGATTTGTGTGAGCCAGTGAAGAGATGCACCGTGAAGATGCACAAGTGCATGTATTGTCCTTTCACCACTCCATTCAAGACCAACTTGGAACATCATGTATTGGTGCACAGAGGAGAAAAACCTTTCAAGTGCATTATGTGCACTGCTTCCTTTTCACAGAAAGGCAATTTGAAGACACACATGAGAAGACATACTGGAGAAAAGCCGTTTTTTTGTCTCAGATGTCCATATCGATCTGCTCATAAAAATTCACTTAAACTACATATGATGAAACACTTGCCGAGTGCATAGCCAAATGACTAATGTGCACTAAAATGGGAAAGGCCATTTTTAACAGTTATAGAACACTACTGATTACAAGAAAAAATTCTGTGTATACCATGAGTTTGCTGTATGTTGTTTATATTCATTGCATTAGATTAATAGATCATAGACCAAATGTCAAGTATTTATTAGTAGTAATGCATCAAACATTCCAAAGAAGAATAAGCTACTATGGTTATTATTATATGTTAATTCTCTAGAAAATGGCATGGCAATGTTGGTAGTTACTATACATACAGTGGTCCCCCTGTATTCGCAGGGATGCATACCAGACCCCCCCCTCTGTGAATCGTTGAAACCCTTATAAAAATACTTAAAACGGCCGATTTTGTCTTAAAACTCAAGAAAAACCCACTAAAAAATTTTATACCTGTTTTTTTAATAGTTTTATCACAAAAAGTGCAATTTTTAATAGTTTTCTCACAAAAAGTGCATTTTATGATGAAATTGATAAAAAAAACATGAATTTGTGGATACTTATAGAAAAATACAGCAAATAAAGGGGGAAAATGTTAGAGAAATCTGCAAATGCATGGGTCCGCAAATCCAGAGAATGCGAATACGAAGGGTCTACTGTATTTCTCATAGAAAAATACAGCGAATTTTCCGCAAATAATGGGGAAAATGTTCCAGAGAGATATCAGCGAATGCAAGAGTCTGCGAATACTGGGGGTGTGTAAGACAACAGTTGAAGTGTTTAAAATTTAATATTCTGTATATTTTTGTACAAAGACATTTAATGCCTAAATCGGAGGGATGAAAACTTAAAAGGCTGAGATGGGACAGGAGTTGATTCTCATAAAAAACTAAATTGTTAAACAATTACTGGTCGGTAGGATAAGAGGTGACTTTAACATAAAAAATACTGTCACTTGCATTGGTGATTTTTGCATTTCTGCTCTCTCTCTCTCTCTCTCTCTCTCTCTCTCTCTCTCTCCTCTCTCTCTCTGCATTGAACATAAGTTATCATGAAATAACTTTCTTTCTGCACTTATTTGTTGCATTCAACTTATTTTGTTACAACCACAACCACCAATAGCTTTAGCAGAAATTGTACCAAAGACTAGAAACAAGCTGATGTACCCATGTCAAACTCAGTACGTAGTACTGTACATGTAAGCAGTATGTGAATGAAATGGATGAAATAAAGTCAATCTGGAATCTCTTGTATCATTAATATATACAGAAAACTGGAGTTGACAAGCTCTGGTAAAACATAATACTACTACAGTCGATCCCCGGATTTGCGGGGGATGCATACCACACCCCCATTGAATGCTTAGAACTGCCTATTTTGGTAGTTAAAAAAAAAAAAATGCTTATAATGTACCTTTTAGTCTCATCAGAAAAAGTACATTTAGTCAAGAAAACTATCTGAAAATATAGTAATTAGTGACATTACTCAGTGAAAAATACTGCGAATGGGAGAATTATTTTTCCATATGCATACATATTTGGTAGGAATTTTGAAGTTCTGTAAATACATATGGGAAAATTGTGTGTACAGTGGACCCTCGTATTCACGGTCTCGACATTCACAGACTCCCGTATGCATCTGTGGATTTCTCTATGGACCATATCTACCCATTATTTGCGGGAAATTCGCTTATTCACAGTATTTTTCTATGTGAAATATCCACAAATTACTGTATTTTCATATGAAGTTCATGATTAAATGCACTTTTTGTAATAAAACTATTTTTAAAAACCAGGTATGTAGAAGCATGTTTTCTGGTTTTTCTTTAGTTTGAACTATCAAAATACAGGCAGTCCCCTGTTATTGGCTCGGGTTCTGTTCTTGGTGGGGTGCTGATAAGCAAAAACCGCCACCAAATGAAACTCGGTGATTTATGGTGCTACTAACTGGTTAATGGTGCCTCTGTTAGGTATGTTATGGCGCCGTAACTCTACGTATTATCAATACCTTATGGTACCGATAACCGAAACTCAGCACGTTATGGCACCATAAATCACTGATTTTATGGGGCTAGACAAGCGCCATAAAACCGGTCCACCATTAAGTAAGTCCACTGATATCTGAAGAGACCCTATAGGCAGTTTTAAGCATTTTTATGGGGGTTCTAAGTACAGGCAGTTCTTGAGACGCGTTGTAACCCGAAAATCGTCTAAGTTGGAACATCATAAAAAATCCTAAGAAAACCTTAGTTTTAATGCTTTGGAAGCATTCAAAACTATGTAAACTGCATTCTTATTGCATTTTTCATCAAAAAAACTTTCAAATATTAATTATTTTGCATTTTTGGTCTCATATTTCTTCTGCCAGATCAGCATTGGAGGCGTCATAACCCTGGAAATAATTTCTGATGAATATAATTGAAAGGCGCCTTAACCTCGGAACGTCGTAAGCCGGGGACTGCCTGTATTTGCTGATTCTAGTTTTTCGCGGAACATATTCCCCACTAATACGGGGATCCACTGTATGTCAATGCTTGTAGCGTTTGAGTGGAGTTTTAGTCATAAATTTTGCATAGCTTTAGTAGAAGTATTGAAAATTAGAAATGTTCATGCAATGTACAACACACATTAGATTTTATTAGAACACTTATTTTTCTTGGGACACCTCCAATGTGGATTAAAAGACAACAGCCTAGAGTCAAGTTATCTATGACAATCCAGTACAGTGGACCCCCCGTATTCGCGTTCTCTGGATTCACGGACTCACCCCATTCGCGAATTTTTCTCTGGAACATTTCCCCCTATTTTTCGCTGAAAATTTTACTATTCGCGGTGTTTTCCTATGAGAAATATCCACAAATTATTGGGTTTTTTATCAATTTCATCATAAAATGCACTTTTTGTGAACAAAATAGGCTGTTTTAAGGATTTTTATAGGGGTTCCAACTATTCGTGGGTTTTAACTATTTGCTGGGGAGTTTGGTACGCATCCCCCGAGAATATGGGGGGAACCACTGTATGTGCAATACTTTACTGCATTGGATATACTTTTTTTTTTATTTTAGCGTAACTCCACAATTATGAATGAAATTTCTGAGAATTATATGATATGAAAAAGTCCAACTACTATGATAGTCACTGGTAATGCATACACAAAAAGCCTGTCTCTTTTTTAGATATCATAAACCTCTCTTTTTTAGATATCATAAACCTAAGTCAGTCATATTTTGGAAAGTATCTGTAATCTGTAAACACAACAGACTTCTGTAACTTAAAAATACGTATTAAGGTTAGTCTTAGATTCTTTTTTCATTTGTGTTTGTGGGGAAATCAGCATTTTTAATAAAGTATTACTGTACACAGTGCAACGAGTTGAAAACAAATGATGACTTTCCATAGGAAATGAGAAAGTTAATCTTTGCTTATGAAAGATGCTTAATATTTAATGCTTTTATGAAAGATGCTTAATATTTAAAAGACCTTTCGTAGCATATTAAAAACTTTGAGTGTACAGTCAGTACATTTATCAAACATTGATATTGTAAGTGAGCTACAGTATTAAAGTTACACAACAAGGTACCAGTTTCTTTTAGTCTTTGGTCCCATATACCTTTTACATATAATAGCCATTATTTCTTATATAAAATACAAAGAAAATAAAAATAAAACATGGGTACAGTATTCTCATAAAACTATTTTTTGTACTGCTTAACTTGCACGTTATTAATTTCTTACATTTTTATTCTACTAAATAAATCGTAAATAGCCTATCCTGAAATTCCGTATCCTTAACTCAATGGGAAACACTCAAGACCTTTTCAGGCTCTTCCACAGACCTTTTCTAACCCCCCCCCACAACAACAAAGTAGTTTGCAGCTTACTCCCTGAGTAAGTGAAAATACTTTTAAACTTCGCGTTAATGAAAGAATTTATTATTACGGAAATACCCTACTGTACAGTATGTACAGTCGACCCCTGCCTGTTCGTGGTTCCGGATTTGCACTCGCCAATTTCAAATTTCTCTATGGAACAGGTAAATGGTATGTACATTATTTGCAGAAAATTCACCTATTTATGGTATTTTTCACTGAGAAATATTCACTAATTAATACTGTATTTTCGTATCATTTTCATGACTAAATGAATTTTTTGTGATAAAGCTATTAAAATATACATACTCAGGTATGTATATTTTAATATTTTTATCACAAAAAATTCATTTAGTCATGAAAATGATACGAAAATACAGTATTTAGTGAATATTTCTCAGTGAAAAATAAGGCAGTCACCAGTTATCGGCGTTCTGGTTTTATGCCACTTTATCTACCACCAAAAATTGGCGATTTTTGGCACTGAAATACCCCGATTTCTAGATATCGGCATTGATGGTACAGTAGTGCACCAAGATAACAGATTATGGTGTATTGTACTTCCAGATACATAGTATATCAGTGCAAAATGGAAATATGTATCAATTTGAGAGTTTTTGCCTCTGCTAGTGCTGAATATATAATACATATTCACTATTAGTATCATATATTGTAAAATGCAAACAATGATACATCTTTTCCATCTCTCTTTTAAAAAGTAGTTTTACTTCACTGTACTTAACAATAATATTGTATGCATTCTCATATTACTAATGAATACTATTATAAAATTCAGACAAAGTGATCAATGTTTTGGTTTGGACATCAGCCGAGGGCAACCATGAGGTTAGTTTATTTCAACCATGAGGTTAGTTTATTTCACCGTATTTTACTCAATTCAGAGGGATTTTCTTGCTTCTCATTAGTGTAAATTTATCTTTAGATACTCTTAAGATATGGTTGCATTTTGTTATACGACTTATACTAATAGGTATCGTTGTGAACTAAATTTAGTCATTTTTATTGTTAGATGGCACTGGGGTCAGGTTAATTCATGCCCAGTAGTTTTGATTAAAATATTTTACAGTCGAATTTGATGGATATCAAAGTTTACGGGAGTTTAAGCCATGTTGGCATGCATGACAATTTATAGTTATTAGCAGCTTGAACATTATCTCAGATTTAGGTACAACATGCAGCTTGAATTTAGAAGTGTGGAGTAGTATATTTCCTTGCTGATTTTTTCTCCATAACAAATAAGGGTGTACAGTGGGCCCCCCAATTCACGTTCTCCGGATTCGCAGACTCACACATTCGCGGATTTCTCTTGGGAATGTTTCCCCGCATTATTCACTGAAAATTCGCGTATTCGCGGTATTTTTCTATGAGAAATATCCACAAATTCCTGTTTTTTTCAATCAATTTCATCATAAAATGCACTTTTTGTGACAAAACTATTAAAAAAACCAATTATGAAAATTTTTAGTGGTTTTTCTGGAGTTTTAACTAACAAAATAGGCTGTTCTTAGCATTTTAATAGGGGCTCCAAACATTCGCGGGTTCTAACTATTAACGGGGGATCTCGTACGCATCCCCCGCGAATACGGGGGGACCACTGTATAATGTAAAAATATATGTCCTATTCTATTTGACATCATTTGTAACAACTCTGGTAGTTGTTTACTGTCATACGATGGTTGAAATGCAATTTAGTTGTACTTAGCAAAACAGCGGTATCTTTCTCTTTTACATTTTCAACTTATTTAACTAGAAGAGATTGAGGAAAAGAGGTTAGTATACAAGATAAACAATAAAATCACGAGTATATACGTTCATTTTTATTTGTTATTCTACTCAAAAAATATTTCATGTTTATTGTATAAACATGAAATATATTTGTTACTGTTTATTTATTAATTTACATTGCTTTCAACTGTAATAATTATGCTAAAGCTTTTACTCTCCTGTAGTTTATAATTTATATTAACAATAAGGCTTTATCTTATTTTGCGGGTACGTGTTTGTTTACCGTATATAAATACATAGTACATACAAACTTCATCGAAAAAATAAGGCCTGTACTATGAAAGAAAACAGCTATGCTTATGTATAAAAGAGTAACATTATATAGTTGTTAAAAGATGACTTTGGGGGTTCTGGGATGGTTTGGCATGTACATCTGTTTGAAATTATTTAAATTTTTTTTAGAATGATAATTTATTGTATAGTGTTTGTTAGAACTATTAAATTAGGCAGTGAACTGTTAAAATAGGCAGTTATAAGTGTTTTACAGTATGGGGGTACAAGGTATTAGTATAGTACAGTAATACCCCGAACTTACGTGAGGTTAGGTTCCAGACCCCCCCTCGTGAGGGGAAGTTTTGCGAAAGTTTGGCACGGTCTCTAAAAATGCTAATAGTAAATGCTTTCTTCTAGAGTTGGAACACTAAATATGACCATAATCATGCTCCCTAAGTATTAAGATAACTTTTAAATGAAATAAAGTTACTGTAATTTGATTTAAAAGTTAGTTTACTACATTACCCTTAAAAAAGAAATAACTGGCTGGCATACCAGTACGTACAAACGTATTCATTTTCGTACACATACTAACGTTGCCCCCTAATTCATGAGATGCCATTTTCTTTTTCCCTCAGAGTAAAAGGAGTTTTCTTTGCATCACTGGGTGACCTTCAAAAGTCTGTTATAATGAAGGTACACAATTGAATTAAATAAAGAAATCATGTACTATGTACATACGTAATGTTTGCAGAGGGTGAAGGTAAAATTCAATCAATTTAAAATCATGTACTAGTGTGACGGCTAACTATGAGAGAGAGAGAGAGAGAGAGAGAGAGAGAGAGAGAGAGAGAGAGAGAGAGAGAGAGAGAGAGAGAAATACATACGTCATGTGAGGTAAAACCCTGGAGGTGTATCAATCCTTAAAAAGTGCGAATGGGATCACATCTTTTGAAAGTACATTAACTGTATGAGCTATAATTACGTAACATAGTACATACAGATTGTACCAGCACTTTTCTCCATGATTAAGGTAGAAATTTTCACAGAACAACAATGTTGTTATGTCTGATATGTTTTACTAGTTGATCATGAAGGTCTTATATAGTGACAAACACTGTGAATTCCATACTGCCTTTGTATATATTTTCAAAAATATAAATAGCATCCACAGAATCTCCATACTGATTTTACACTTAAAACTGATTTTGCACTTAAAAACACAAAAACTTATACTAGTATAAACTTCAGAAATTAAACAGTTTCTGAACTGAAGGGATATCATCTTTGAAAAGTGCAGTAACTTTGTGAATGGGTATTGCATCTTGTAAAAGTACATATATGCACTGTGTAGATGCTTTAGTTACTTTTACATGATATATCACATTTATGCATATACAAAAATAAAGATGATAAATTTTTAATAGCTTATATACACAAAAGCTTTAAAACTTAAAAATTTACATAATAAATTAAACATAAAACACTTTTGCAGGGTTTTGCAGTGTTTGTGGAGGATTCGCAAAAGTTCGCGCTATTGTGAAGAACTCACGTATGATAATTAGTTAGGTTCCAATGAAATGTTCGCGCTATGTATGGTGAATTTGGACAGCTCGAATCGCGTAAGTTCGGGGTATTACTGTACCTGGACTTATAGCAAAAACATGCAAGTATGCATACATATATACTACAACAAAATATCATATTTTCTTTTTTAGAGGGGTAGGCTCAGATGATTTAATCCACAATCTCGATGAGCTACTGTACATACCTAACAGAGGTGCCAATGAATGGTTATCGGCGCTAATGCGTGCCAATTTTTGGTTATTGGGAATTTTTGCTTATCAAGCCGTCTGTAAGAGGGAAGGTGTATGCATGTGTGTACAGTACGTACAGGTATGCAGGGGAAAGTTATCACAATATTGAAATATTTCTCTCTCACACACACACACACACACAATAGATTAAGCTTTACAACGATAGACCAAGCTTTACAATAGTGAAGTGGCAATCCTGTAACATCCACAGACATTGTTTTGATCATGTTTCTGCTTGTGAAGAAATTATTACATATGTATCCTACTGTTTGTATGTTTGTACATAGCACAAAGTACACATTAGCCTGCCATGATCAAGCAGCATAATTTTTATGGCATTTCATTGTTTTTTTATTGAAAATTATGAAAACTGCCACAAAATAAAAAAAAATTAGAAGATAGGGGAGAGAGGGTGTGTTGCTAGTTGTCCTCATAAGAAAGCAAAGTAAATCTTCTTGAAGATAAAACTGTCAAAATTATCTGTCATATGTATGTTAGCTGCATGAATTATTAGTTTTGTCACAATCAAGAAAAATAATTAAATTTTTTCCTTGACTTTTCTTGTTTTTTTTTTCTTTCAACTTGTATTCATCATGTCAACAAAAATACTAAAACCTTCTTACATTGATAGAACACTAAAAAAAGCTTTCTGGCTTAGAGTACATAGTTAGTAAAACAGGCCAGTCTTCTACAGTACATACTGGAAAAGGATCTCACTCTGGGACAAGGTTTTCATAAATTTGCAAGGTTTGAAACTTAAATTTAAGGTTGACCAGGTTATATGCAATATGAGTTGGATATGCCAGGCTATTTTCTACATCAAAAATATCTCCAATACTACCGTAAATATGTAACTCTTTCATAACCTCTGGCCTCTCAATCCCGGTCCCCACTTTTTCATTGGCTGTCAAAGGCATTGGTTTGTTTGATGTGAACTGTTAATAATTTTTCAGCAGTTGTGCTGCAGATAACTTTTTTGGGAATAAAGATTCATTGGTCGAAAAATGTAAGGATCTGATCACTATTTAAGACAGGATCCTAATTTTTTGGGGTGTGTGTGTGTGTGCATACCACTGGCCTGCATGAAAGTGGAGAAAATTGCTATCTAAATTACATGTTTGTATGTATATAACACATAATACAATTTAAAAATTTTGATGCTATGCTATTGAAATTACAATACAGTACATATTATGATATTCCAGTTGTGCAGTACTATACATAATAGTACTACTATAATAAAAAAAACATAAAAAAAAGTTTTTAACTGCTACAAATTCCTTGCTTTACAATCTTTGATTGTTTTTAACTGGTTTTCAGCTGGTGCTAGAAGATTATCCTATTGTTAAGACCCAAGGTTTGTTAGCTATGAAAAATACAAATACTAGATACAAAAATTTGTCATATTTTGGTAGCCACTCTGAGTTCTCAAAGGAGTTACTCTCAAGGTCTTAGGCGGCTCCTTAAGATAGACTAACCAGTTCAAAGGATTCTCTTCTAGTTGGTCTTGGCCAGTAAAGTGGATGTTGACACTGATAGAATATAGGACTTGAGACGAGAGGGATGTTTCTCTTGTCTACAGTGGCTGCCTAGGTTCAGTGCCCATTCATTACATTCAGATATTTCTGTATCAGTATTTTGATATATATTTTTGGCTATACTAGACCTGTCTTTTTTGTGGAGTAATATGCAATATTTTAGGTAAAATCTTCATCATAGTGATGCAATTAATGTCTTTTAACTCTTTTCATTGATAAAGGAGAATGATAAGTAATAGGCAAATAAAACCTGCTTAAATTTTGAATCCATACTTCATTCATCACATACTTTCCCTCACAGGTTGATTTCTGTGCCCCAGTGAAGAGAACTGCCATGAAGATGCACAAGTGCACGTACTGTCCTTTCATCACTCCAATTAAAACCAATTTGGATCATCATGTGTTGGTGCACACAGGAGAAAAGCCTTTCAAATGCTTTATTTGTCCAGCTTCCTTTTCACAGAAAGGCAATCTGAAGACACACATGAGAACACACACTGGAGAAAAGCCATTTTGCTGCCTGAAATGTCCATATCGATCAGCTCAGAAACAAGCAATTAAAATCCACATGATGAGAGTGCATGGCCAGACAAACAATGCATCCCAAGCAGGAACAAGCCTTCATAGTTTTGTGAATGAGAGGCCTTGTGAAAGTGATAAAAGTTTTGTGCCCTAGTCATGAAATTGAGATTAAGATAACCATGTACACATACATACATGTTCATGTTTGTAGGATATTTACATTGTAGTTTCTCAAGCATTAGATCAAATTGGCATACTGTAAGTTATTGAAGTTAAGTAGGTGAACAATTTTCATATGGAGAATGAGAAATTTTAAGGAGTTGAATGTACTACATTAAGAGGTTGAAAAGAAATATTAGATAAATATATGAAGTCCTTTACGTTCTTTAGAATTTGGTATTATTGTACAAGTTGTACGTATACTCATTATCTTACATTTACTGTACTCTTGAAAATAAAGTTTCCTCAGTTTGTGTTCTCTGTAACAAAGTGATTCAGTTAATTCCTTTAAATTAAATGTATGTTGCAGTACAGTCCATTTTTATAGAAAATTTTTTGAAAAATTATGCCAGTGTCTCATGAAAAGCCGTCAGTTGCCTAAATATTTTGTTTAAAACAGGTTTTGATTAAAATCTTGGTCATTAAATTTGCTCCTATGTGCCATTGCATTTAGGTGAAAAACTGGAAGTATTAGGATCACTGTCAATGAAAACCATGTCTTGACGACTTTAAAAATCCAAAATTATGCATACGAGATACACAGACTGAACGCCTCTTCCTCTAGTATATGTGTACCAGGTATGCCATTTACCTGTAAAGACCTTTTATGGGCAACAATATCACACACAATGCTTTTAACAGTAGTACTACTATATACATAGTCACTATAGTACAGTGCTGTATATAAATAAGTGCACTCTCTCTCTTTCTCTCTCATTAAAAAAATCTCATTGTATTCACTATCTTCATTTCTTTTTGTGTGATAAAAATTACTGATGATGTTGATGATCAAATGTAGAAGTTACAACACCTCATTGTAGAAGTTATTCACTTCACTTTGCATGAAGTGAATACTGTAAGTACATATGGTGCAAAGTTGATAGTATACCAGATTTTTGCACTGAAAAATCTGGTATACTATCAGGGGGAGATGAAATTGATGGGAGTGCTATCAATGTAGGTACTAATTTACAATCATTACATATAACTGGAATTGTTGCCTCTCTGTGTTTCATCATAACATGAATTTACATTGTTTCATTCATTCAAGTCTTGTTTTGCTCTAGACCCTGAACAGTGCTAGAAACTTATTAGTCTTGTATTCTTCTATTGATGATCTTATAACTTCCAATTCTTTTTGTCTTAAAAAATATTTATGTACATCAATGTATTCATCAACTTCTCCATCAATCATATCGAAGAATCTTGTCTAGGGACTTCTCTTGCTGCTAAAATCACTTCCTTCTCCATTAATTAACATCATCAATCTATAGCACCTTCTGGTGTGCATTAACAATTTTTTGTTTTAAATTCATCTGTTGCAGCCTCAATAAGTATACAGAGGTCCCACCGTATTCGCGGGGGATGCAAACCAGCCCCCCCTCCCCACCAAAAGTTAGAACCTGCGAATAATTGGAACCCCTATAAAAATTCTTTAAATTTTCCTATTTTGTCCCCTATAAAAATGCTTAAATTGGCCTATTTTGTTACGTAAAACTCAAGAAAAACCCACTACATATTTTTATGTTTTTTATAGTTTTATCACAAAAATACCCACTAAAAATTTTTATATTTTTTTTTTATAGTTTTACACAAAGTGTATTTTATGATGAAAGTGATAAAAACCCCAGGAATTTGTGGATATTTCTTATAGAAAAATACAGCAAATGAAATTTGCGAATCTGGAGAACGCGAATACAGGGCCCCACTGTAACTGCATTTACAATGGTTAATGGTTCTTAGCATTGAATGATGCAGTATCAAGATTAAGATCTCGTTAGGAAAAGTTTAAATGTGATCAAACACAAAGGCGAAATGTTTTGACGCAATGAATTTTACCCTACAACAATGTGGTATTTTTTGTGAGGTACAAATACAATTTCAACATTTTCATCTTAATACTCATGATAGCCAAGTGAATATTCACTTATAAGTCGACTTTAAATTCCAACCTTAGTGCAGGCCATTTTTTTTTCTTAAATGAAACAACAGTTTAACCATTTCAAAAATAAGAAAGACTGTGAGCCACTCTTATTTACTGGGTTGCCAGAACACTGATACTTTAAAACCTCAATAAGGTGATAAGGCTTTGTACCAACCTGCAACCTGTTAGCATTAAATACCAATGCAATAAGTGATGGATCAGAATCAAGTGTACTTCACTACCTCATCATATATCCCTTATTATGCTAGGGCCACACATTCATATATCAACTCACGCACGCCCACGCATGAGCGGAAATTGGTAGTTGGCAACAGCTTATGTCAGTAAAACGTAAATGTTCCATAAAATATACACAAAATCGTGGATGTATGGTGATGGGTCAGCCGGGCGCTGAGCTCAACCCACTGGAGCACTGTAGCCACTCCAGTTTTGAAATGTTCAAAACAAGTCGTGGGTGGTCACGCCGAATGTCACCTGACATAGCTCCAGGCGTTGCATGTGGGACCCACGGTGACTGCAATTGGGTAGGCGCTGGGCTCTTAACCATTGTTCACCGCTGCTGTTTTCTTCTCGCCGCGAAGCAAGTGGGCCTCCTCATTGTGCGGTAGCCTACGGGGAAACCGACTCGCACATTTACAACCCTGTACGATGTGGCAACACTGTAGCGCAATAAAAAAAGATCAGGTCTGCACCTTCAGATCAGCAGTGCCATATAAGACATACAAAACTCTCTCAATACAATAAATCATTTTAAATAAAGAAATTTTTTGTACTCACTTTGAAAGTAGCAAACAAACTGTCTAATACTTGGTGCTCTCTCTCTCTCTCTCTCTCTCTTACATCCTCGAGCTTCATCGAGAACTTAGTGTATATAATGTATATACAGTGGTCCCCCCGTATTCGCGGGGGATGCGTACCAGACCCCCCCGCGAATAGTTAGAATCCGCGAATGTTTGGAACCCCTATAAAAAACGCTAAAAACAGCCTATTTTGTTAGTTAAAACTTAAGAAAAACCACTACAAATTTTCATACTTGGTTTTTTTAATAGTTTTATCACAAAAAGTGCATTTTATGATGAAATTTATAACAAAAACCAGGAATTTGTGGATATTTCTCATAGAAAAATACCGCGAATAATGCAGGGAAACGTTCCCGAGAGAAGTACGCGAATCCGGAGAACGCGAATACGGGGGGTCCACTGTATTTATATTTTAAATGTTGAGTGTCTTTTTAAGTATATATTTATATTTTATATGTTAAGTATTTCTAAGTATCTTTATAATTCTGGTTATTTTATATCTGGTACTCATTGAAGTCTCTCTCTCTCTCTCTCTCTCTCTCTCTCTCTCTCTCTCTGTTTTTCCATTATTTTCTATTTTCCAGTTCATTTCCCTATCATTGAGTAGTTTTTGAGTTGAAACAGCTTCATATTTTACTTCAAGTGTAATTGATGTGCGTTTTGGTGCACATTAAGTGCTCTAGGATTAGTCTGGGGCTCTTGTAATGCATTTTTATTTTATAAGTTTTGTGTGGCTGCGAATGAATCTCATTTCAACAGTTGTTATCCAAGTTCCTAAGGCTGCTGTTTTGTTTAATCCATGATGATTCAGAACAGGGGGGAATACTTCTTGCTGCACGGAGTTGACAAGGGGAACTGCAAGCTATGTTTACAGGCTGGCCCTTTTGTACCCTATGCAATGTACGGTGCTGGCTTTACGTCCGGTCAGCCCGTGTCCTGTTTACCAGCTGTTCAAGGTCATTTCACCGCGAAGATGCCCACGATCCACATACGTGGGCATACGCCGTCGTGATACGTGAATGTGTGACCCCAGCTTGAGTCAAGAGTTGTATTAATTCAAATCCATTTTGTAAAAACAACGGAGTACAGTCATATGGTTTGCAGTTTTGAAAATACCAAACATATACGTATAGGGGCCACCAAGAACACAAATACTGCATGAAGAAATATTCAGTTCAATACATAAAATCATTATTACATATTATGTACCCATTGTCACCACTATTACCATTGTACTTACAATACACTCTTATTTATCCACGGCTTGAAATTGCAATTACGACATAACTAGCTCCTTAACCAAGGCATAGTAAGACAAACATATTTACTAGAAAACATAAATGAAACCCTGAAGAGAAAATGAATTTATTTCTCTATAGTACAGGCCATCCCTAGTTATCGGTGGGGTTTCGTTCTTGGCAGGGTGCCAATGAGCAAAAAGCCGTCATACACAGAAACTCAGTAATTTATGGTGCTTATGGTTCGGTTAATGATACCGATAACCGGTTAATGGCACCTCTGTCAGGGATGCTATTGGTGTTGTAACTATTATTGGCACCTTACCACGCTGATAACCGAAACATGGCCCCGTTATGGTGCCATAAATCACTGATTTTATGGCACTAGACAATCGCCATAAAATTGGATCACCATTAACCAAGTCTGCCGTTAACAGGGGACTGCCTGTATTTTAATCTATACATATTCTGTAATGATCTTACAGCAATTCTGTTTACAGTTTCTTTCAGATCATTAAATGAAAGAAATCTAAAGTTCTGAATTAAAATAATATGTCATTACTACTGACATTTAATGCATTTGGAGTTAAGATTACAAACCTTGCAGCTATACTGAATTTGCACAAACTTTTTTTCAACTATACATTCCTTAAACAAAACAGTTTAAGTATATTTTAGCTTAACCAGACCACGAGCTGATTAACAGCTCTCCTAGGGCTGGCCTGAAGGATTAGATATTTTTACATGGCTAGGAGCCAAATGGTAACTTGGCACAGGACCTACAGCTTATTGTGGGATCCGAACCACATTATATTGAGAAATTAATTTCTATCTCCAGAAATAAATTCCTCTGGTTCCACATTGGCAGTGAGAATTGAACCTGGACCCACCAGATCACAAGGCGAGCACATAACTGCTCGTCCAACGAGGAACTCCAAAACAGTTTAACAGCAACAGTATTTAGAGTTATCATGTTTTAGGTATTATGGGTAATGTAGAGATAATCTGCAGTGAATGCCATAGTGGTAGAACACTGAGCTCACATTTACAAGGTTCATGTTTGCTTCCGGCCTACTGCCATTAATCAACCCACTTGTGAATAGGTACCAGTAGCAGTTGAAAGTTTTGAAAACTTCATATGGCCAGGAACCTTGTCTTAAAAACCTGCTGACAACCAGAAGGCTCTGTAAATTTGCTCAACTTAAACAAACTGTTAGCACCTATAACAATTGCAAAGACAGTTTTATAAACACTAGTGTAATTGTGTACAGGTAGTCCCTGCTTTTTGGCAGCATCAGTTAACGACGTTTCGGGTTTACACCACTTGGCTAACATCATTAACCAGATTTTCAGGCTAGTAAGCAATTATCAGCATTGTCAAGTGGTATTTCTGCACTGGTCGGCGCTTATGCATCGTAAATGTCATTTATTACAATAATTTTTGGTTATCGGTGTTTGGCGTGGAATAGAGACCCCATCGTTAACCGGGGATTGCCTACACTAATGCTAAAAAAAAAAAAAGTGTTCCTTAAAGCCAAAGAATGCTTTATCATCTTTTGTGGCTTCTTGCAACAGTGCCAATCCACAACATAAACCCCAATTTTGGAATAGTTGACCCAACAGTGCAGTAAGAGGTTTATCGGCACCGTTGAGTGGTTTATCCGCACTTATGGCTTTGTAAATGCCATTTATTACCATAATTATTGTGATGTTCCAGTAAACAACGATTTTCAGTTATTGGCCCTTGGCTGGGAAGGGAATCCCCACTGCTAACCAGGGACTGCCAGTAATCCTATATTATACTACATTAAATATACTAACACTGAGTATTATATTAGCATAACAGCTTAAAAAAAATTGTATTCCTTAAGAAAAGTTCCAACTGTGATATGACTGGTACCATATTTAAAAATTTAAAAGTAAGATTTTCTTGTTTTATATATCATTTTAAGTGTAATACCGAGGAAGATAGTTTTGGAAATTTTTTTTTTAATAGGATAGTTATTTCACTTCAAAACACTGGGAAAGTAATGTAGCAAGTATGTTACTGTGAAACCTACTTATGTTGATTGATTATGGAATTTAGGGCATAGCCCAAGCGCCGGGACCTGTAAAGGTCATTCAGCGCTGCAGTGGTATGTGAACCTACTTATGTTATGAAGCCATAAATGTTTCATGCAAAACTTTCCCCCATAGGTTGATTTCCAAGAGCCAGAGAAGAGAAGCACTATGAAGAGGCACAGGTGCACATATTGTCCTTACACCAGTCCACTAAAGACCAACTTGCAACAACATATGTTGTTGCACACAGGAGAAAAGCCTTTCAGTTGTGGAATATGCGCAGCACCCTTTTCACGGAAAGGCAACCTCAAGACCCACATGAGAATACACACTGGAGAAAAGCCATTTTGCTGTCTCAGATGTCCATATCGATCATCTACAAAACAAAACCTTCAATTTCATATGATGAGAATACATAGTGAAGGATCTCATGTGCACCAGACAAGAACAAGTGATTCCAGATCTTTTGACAAGTATCACTATCAGAGGGACAATGACTTTGCGCAGTAGTCCTGATATAGTGCTCTGAAAATGACATTTATTGTAAATATATACATAACTGCATTTGATTTACTTATTTAGTGATTATTAATATAAGTACTCTACTCTCATTACGTATACGTATATGCAACACTGCTGTTCTTACGAAAAGAACCTAAATTTCATCTGTTCATTCCAAACCCGTGAATCATATATTGACCACCTTCTATGCAATGGAATCCCAGTCTCAAATGCTTATATAATTCAATATCAAGAAATTTTCACTGCACACCCCCCAACATCCTATTAGTACTCCTCAACAACTCTTGCAACTCTGAAATGTCAATCAACATCTTTGCAGAGTTGCCCTTCTAGGATATAGCTCTAGTGGATTTTAAATTCAGGGTTGCATTTTTCATCTTTCATTACTTTTTTCAGTGATCATTTTTTTCATCGTGTTAATTTGGGTTTGCACCGAGTTATTGTTTTCTGATTTATGTGAGAGTGTATGATTCAAATGACTTATTATTATTTTATTTGCAGTGTTTGTTCATTTTGCCTTGATGTATATTACTTGCTATGACATACTTTCTCTTAATAGATTTGTAAAGATTGATCAGTAGGTGCCATTTACAGAACAGAGATCCTATGGGAAACATAGTGCAGCTCTAGATCATCAGTAGATACTAGTTGTGGCTCATCTGCTGTTGGCCTTCTCTTCGTGGCTGTTCTCCTGAGCCTCTTGTCAGGGATTAGGGATTTTCTGATGCTGCAGTGTTTGCCCTACATCCTCCTCCTCCTCCTAGTCTTCAAGGCATGTCAATGAAATGAAATGTAAAAGGGTGTAAAAAAATGGTTTTCTCTGTGATGCAGTGAGCTATCAACTGTCAGATTTGGCCAATAACTAGCTCTTTGTTTAATGAGTTACATGTTGCTGCTTTTCCACCTGCTCCACCTGTTGCTGCAAATTTGCCGCCACCCTTACCAGTTCCTCCCAAAGTGGATCTCAAGGATATTCATCTCTCCGGTGTTAGGTCTGTGAACTCCAGCTCTCCCTTTCTGCCTACTACCATGGACCATCTCATAGATAATACATACTCCACATGCAATTTTGAAGCCTTTATCAATAGGTCAGTCTTAGTCTCTGAAGACTGCTAGCACAGAATCTAGTGAGCCTTCATTTTGTGACACACATACCCATCAAAGAATAGCTGGTTTTAACCATCTAGCCATGTGATTGCAGCAGACTTGCTTCCTGTGGCACAGCCACGACTCCACATATTTTTCATAAAGTCACAGTTATTCACGCCATCAGCAAAAGGATTTGGGTTACATGTAGTCATCTTCTGGTCAACAATGTTTGAGACTGGCAAAGACTACAACTGGTACATTGCTGGCAGGTTGATCCAGAGTTGATGCTGCAACTGATTTTCTCTTAGCCAGAATTTTCATAAATTAATACTCTTTCACCCACCTGACATATGTATTCATCTTCCAAAGACGCATCCCCAGGCCCTGATTACTCCAGATCAGCAGCCAGCAACCTGTGCATCTCCAAGGACCCCTTAATACTCTGTCACTCTGCATTCCTTCATTCCTTCCAAAAAAAATAAAACAGTTTTGATTTGTTGCCAGGGCAAGTGATACTGGTAGCAGATTGATGACAAATTTGTTGATGATCTATCAATGTCTAGAATGTACTTTGGGCACCCTTGGCAGCATCTCAGGAAGCCATTAGTGCCAAACTCAACTGGAGGTGATGAGTGATCCTCTATGACCTATAACTTCTCCATGCCATATCAACTGTAAATATTCTCGAAGATTTGATGCTGAGGATGAAGTCACTAGATCCAGTGTGCCATCACTCCTTTACCAATCATTGTATATCAAACCTTTTTAACTGACAGGACTGGGTCCTTGGTGCTGCTTGTGTGCTTTACACTGATGGAACTGCATCACCATCTGCCTCAGCCTGTCCTCTGACCCTAAGTTTTAATTGACCTGTTATTCCAGTAACTGCCTGGACTCAATTTCTTGGTAATTTTTCACTATCTCAACAACTCACTGATCATGACAGCATCATGGAAAGCTCTGCTTCATCACATGGCCATTCTTTACAAGCTACATTAAACCTTATTTCTGCAAGTCAACCTTGAGATGTATGACCTGTACCCTTCCACACAAGCTACATATTTGGGAATGTGAACGGACACCCTACAGGAGCTGGTGTGTCTAAGTGTATGGGGTCTATTACCCCCAGCTTTCAAACGGTTTCAGCATTGCCTCATCCATCATAAAAGTCCTGGCAAGTGGACATCATGTATCTAGTCTTGAAGAATTGGCTGCCCTTGCTTCTTGAGAATCCCCTCTCATTAACTGCAACTAACAGGTTTTGGGAGGCTTTGTCCATGTTTGTGAACATCCCAATTCTAATCATGAACCTGGTTCTACAGAATCTCTGTTGTTGGCCACAGGAAGAATATTTGAATGAGATATTCCTCTGGACCCAGAGTCCTCGTGTTTACAGATGTTGAGCCAGGATGGGGAAGCCCACCTCCATCAATGATCTTCTAATGAAGGGTTTGTCATTACTGAAGGACCAGAACAAGCATATTAACATCTTGGAGATAAGGACCATTTTTTCTGTCTCCAAATACGTAGTCATGATATCCTTGGTAGGGCAAAGTGTCATAGTCATACCCAACAACACAACTACCATTGTATACCTAATACTAATTTAAATATTAATGCGGAAATAATAACAGCAAATTGTTCAAATAACTTCGGAACTATATTATGGCTAGACTAACACACTGTTGTCATAGACAGACTTCATTCATCATTTGAGCCAAGCTGCCATAGTGCAAGGTAAAAGCAAGGAAAAATTTCCTGAAGATGTTCATATATAATAGCATTAAATAAAATTGTTGGGGCACTGCTGAGCAAATGTGATGTTATCAGCTTATCCTATGCATGCATAGATTTTTAAAATGGAAAAAAAAATTACGTTTGCAAGTAAGATACAAAATTATATTAAATTTTACCTTATTTTCTTTCTTATTTGTAACCTGAAAATTGCAGAAGTTAGTTCTTATGTTCTTGTAAGTTAAAATAAATGAAAAACATTAAAGTATAAAATACTTTATCTTCTTATCCTTTCCTATTTGACCACAGAGGAAAGACTGAAGGGCAGGTCTCTGAAATACATTTCTTCTAGAGAAACACTAAGATGAAAACCACTTATCATTCTTAGATAATCTGAGAAAAATTCCTCTCTAGATACATACAAATAGAAAAAATTTGGGGGCAGATTTGAGCATATTCAATGTCTTGAGTTTATTCCGTGGTTACAAGCTTTTTAAAGTGATTTTATGTCTGGAAATACATGAGTTTAGTAAATATATAAAAATTTATATTATAATTACCAAGTTCTGTTTCTCACCCCAAAGCTGAATTTTTTTTTTTTTTTTGCATATTACTCTTCAGGCATAGATAAACTTCAGAGCATCCAGTTTAACCAAATATATCCTCCACACTATTTTTTACAGCATTTGGACTAAACACCAAAAGATATACATACTGCGTATGCAATACCAAATCTCGTATGTCGGCATTACTACTTTTTCCCTTGGCAACTTAGAAACATAAGCTCGAGAAACATGTACTACGTGTATACAAATTAATCCTTCATTTTTCTGTGAAGAGTTACAGTAGTATTATTTATGATATCCTTGCTCTGATTCACAATCTAAGAAATTTAACTTTCCTATACACACATGAAAAAAATGCTTTGTCTTTTTTTTATTATCTTCAGGCATTCTAGCAAACCCTGAAAATAAAGTAAGTCTGACCAAAAATATGTAGGAATTATATTCTTTAAGACGTAGGAGTGCCACATGGACATATGTAATGTGATATTTCAAATGTGACATTTTAAGTTTACTAAATGCATATACGTATGTAGTGACGTTTTAACATTTATTATCAGACTGATCAATTAGTACAAGTAAGCAGGGATTACTTACTCCATTATATTAAAGAAATACTTTCTTTTTTTTAAAGGGGGAAACCCCAACCAAGGCTCACACCTGACCAACCTAGCAATAAGAGGTATTTTTCTAACTTGTTCTATTTTACAACTACTAATTATAAAACAAAGTTACTAGGCCCTTGCAGTTGGTTCCATCCTTTTTTTTTTTTAAAGAATTTATTTGATCCAATTATGTAATATTAGCTAATTCAGATTATCAGTGAAATAAGCCTTTGATTAGCATTCTATAATACATACTCAAGTAATATGCAAACAAGAAGATGCTATAATCTCAATTGGATTAAATATCAATATAGTAGCTACAATAATAAAGCCTATATACAGAGCTTCACATTACATACATTAACATCTCAAACTAAATTACTACAATAATTTGTCAGTCACTGAGATGCACTATCACTTAAGTATTTTTCTTCTTGTTTAGAGAAACAATTTCATCCAAACTTTTTTTCAGTTCAGATAATTTCTCCAACTTTGCACTCCAGGACTCTTTTCATTAAAAGAGCCTGAGCAGAGGCTACTTCTGCAGGGTCAGTTTTCTTGACTGTGCAAGCTTTCTTCAATCTCCGATTAGCTTGGGCTTCATTCACAAGTTTTTTTGTTTCAATCTACGTAATCTTGCTGTAATATCTGTTTTTCCCTTAAGTAGGCTGCCTCCTCTTGTATTATCTTGAGTTTTAGCTGCTTTTCCTCTTCTTTTTGTTTTTCTTCATTCTCTGTTATTCTTCTTTAGCTCTCCTTTCTGCATCGTTCATAGCTTTGTAATTGCTTGGTGCACTTCGAAATGCATGGATGATCTTGGCAGTGATTGGCACTTTATTGCTTCTCCTTCGTGTTTAATTTTGTCCTGCACTGTGCATAGACCATTTATGGATCTGTCATTCAGGTAACTCCTACTGGCTGTGACCAAAATCTTGTTAAGAGAGAAAAATCCCTCTCAACATGAGCCTGTCCATGGCTCAGTGTTAATGCTGCCTTGATAAGTTTTCCAAGAGTTGCATGTTTGGGAATTCCTAGAATGATGACATTGCTTAAACACTTTCCCAATAGAAATTGTCAGCTTGCTTCTATCTGATGCAGTGCCCATTTGGGCTGTCATACTCCTCTGTAACTAGTTCTTATGCATACAACTGCCACTCTTGCATAAGATTGTTATGCACTGACAAGGGCACAATTCTGAATATTTCACAGGCAACTTCTTTGACAGAATTTTCAGAAGACTTCTCTATTCTCATCAGTGGATGTGGGTACTGCAAATGTCGAAGCGGGTTGCTATTCAGTGGCAACTTATCAACAAGTACTTTACCACTAATATTATCATGAACTTACGAGCATCATGCCTGAAAATGTTAAATTTCACTTTGCTTTAGCTTTGAATAAAAAATTACTTTCTTGGTTTTTTCTCCCACTTCAAAGGTTTCCAAAGAAATCAGGTTATCTTAAGTTTGAGAGATTGATCTTGCAAAAACCAAAAACATCATCACTAGTAATGTGGTTACTAAACAAACCAATAACCTAACACATTGCCACACTCATTCAACACACTTCTGTATTCTTATAGATTCAATTATAAACTGATTTTTTAAATCCTTTAAAACTTTTTAGTAGGAGTTTCCTCAAAAAGTAGGAAAAATCTGCAGTCTTGACAATAGGATATTTTCCAAGTGCCAGCTGGTAACTGGTTAAAAAACAATCAAAGATTATAAGCAAGGAATCTGAGAGATATTGCAACTCTTGTGCGTACGAGGTGATAGCTGGTCATAGACCGCGCACTACCTCGTGATGTATTCAGTCTTTTCTTAACCGCCTGGAGAGTATGACACTATTGCGTTGCTCTCCTTCCAAGCCAATTGATTTGTGCCTGTTTTTCTTTTCTTTTAGAGTGCTTGTGTGTGTATTTCTGGAATATGGATTCTACATAGTCTCCACGGCCTCGTCAATGCACGTGCCTGGCCATTCATGGATTTCCCTGCTCAAGGTTTTTACCATCTTTTGTCACAGACCCACATATGACGTGCAGTAGGTGCAATGTTAATTATTGTACGATAACTAATCCTTGTCAGGAATATCGTGCCTGGCCTAAGTCGCAGTTGAGAGTGGTTTATAAGAAGAGGGAACATCGTAGAGTTTTGACTCTTCTCCTCGGATGGATGATTCAGCATCTCCCTCTCCCACGATCGCTCTCCCTGTGACTAGTGCAAATGTTCCCCTGTCTCCTTCCTTTTCTTCCATTGATTTGTCAATGGAAGTATCGGGAGTTCCACAGGATAATATTATGTGTAATGTAGCCCCCTCTCCCTCGGGTTCTCACTTTATACCTGAGAGGGAGGAGGCTAAGCCATCTAATGCCTATTTTCAGATTCTGAGTCATCCAAGATGGCGGCTGTTTGGGCATCACTGGGGCTATGGGGTTCGCCTTCCTTGGATGGACTGCTGTTGCATTTCTTAGAGGCACCCTATAGCAGTCCCGCCTTCCCTGGACTCCTGTGCGTTGGATCTCACATGCTGCCACCTTGTGGAGCCCCATTGTCATCATCGACACTCCCTGGGTCGCATCTTATCGCTCCGCCACTGAGGCCATCGATCAGCTCTGGTCTTAGAGGTGTTGTGATGTCAATCCCAGGGTCCTCTCAGCCTATGACTCAGATGCGGTGGCCATTCATCACCCAGTTGTGACATCACCGTTTCCCAGTATGACGTCATCACCTGCTCTTACTGAGCCGTCCGAGGCATTAGTCCAAGCAGTCTACATGAGACTGGTCCCTGTTTTGCAAGAGAGGATTTCTGCTGGGTCTATAAAGAAGAAGAGTTGGAAACAGAGGGTCTTGTCGCCTACGCCAGCTATTAAGACTGCTTAGAGAGAGGAGTTTCTCTCCTTCTCCTATACCTATGGCATCCCCCCCTCCCCGTTGTGTCAGACACTGGAGGATAAAGGACTTTGTGGTATCATCGTCTTTGAGTGAAAGGAGTGCATTGCCTTCTTCCCTACACGACTGTGTCTCTCCCATGCACGTTCATGTTCGTGCAAATGAGAGAAGTGTTTCTCCTCATGTACTACAAGGTCGTGTTTTGTCCTCACATGTTCGCGTTCGTGAAATTGACAGTGGAGATAATGGAAAGAAGCATTCTCCTCTGCGATACATGTCTGTGTGTCACCTGTACACCATGAGAGTTATGTATCTTCGTCTTCCCTTCACGGCCATGTTTCTTCCTCTCACGTACGTGTTCGTGACAGTGTGAATGTGGGGAGCAAAAGAGTGTGGTGACATCTTCCGTTTGTGAACGTGATTCATCGTTGCAAGTACTTATTGGCAAGGTTGTGGGCGACTCCCCTTCGTCTGTTCCTGTACCAGTTCGTCGGCACAAGGACGATAAAGCGCCGATTAAAAGGTCGAAGGCTGCAGATGTGAAGGTCACTCAAGCTTCAGCGATTGGCAAGAATGAGGCTTCATTGGTGAGTGGACATGCTTCTCGTTCTCCTGGAAGAGAACTTACCCTTAGAAGTCCATCTCCTTCAGTGAGCTCACATCAGCAACGTTCCTCATCTTGGGATCGTGCTTGGTTGATTTCTCAAGGTTGTGTACTCAAATCATCACACAATCATGTATGTGCTTTCTCCTGTGACCGTGTACATGTTTCACCTGACATACATGTACATGATCCTTTCCGTGATCATGTACTGGGTGCTTCTCACAAGCCAGTACGCTGTTCGAGTCGGGATCGTGTACAAGTGTCGCTGCGAGATGAGATCCAAGAGCCTTCGGTCTCAGTATCTTCCAGTTTTAGACCTTACACACCAACCAATATTGTCAAGACAGTTGAGCTTCCTGGGGAAGCTTCTTCGGCAGTTTTACGGAAGAAGGAGGATACTGCCAAACCGTCTTCTTCACATAATCGGTCACCTGTGCCGAAGAAGTAGGAGGGAGATAACCAAGAGTTTATGTCGTCATTTGCAGAGGTTGTTGATCTCATGTGTGATGTCAACAATCTAGAAGGTAGGTCACAAACTCAATCTTCTATCACCCCAACGGGTATAGAGGCTTTGCAGGGTGCTACATTGGACTCTTAGAACTCCTTGTCGGGTCACGCTCAGTCCATCCTACAACGTGTGAACGCTTTGGTGTTGGACCGAGATGGATCTCTGCATTCTAGTATGGCATCTAAGCTTCTTCCCCCTCTTCTTGTGTGGCATAGGAAGTACTATTCCACTAGTACAATTCAATTGATGCCCCCGTCACCTTAACCCAGACGTGATATGTCTAAAACCTGGCCTAATTCTGGAACAGGTTAGGGCTGAAGGCCCTACCTTTTCATCTCAAGAGTTCTTGGCTATGGAGACTACTGCAGCTTCCATCTTCCAGACAGTCCTGGCTGGACTTAAGGTCCACCGAGATAGCCAAGATTGCTTCAGATAGGACTGAGGGAGGTTTAGTGAGTCCTTCCTCTCTCAATAGACTGCTGCAGTCCGGAGCTAAAGCCATTTCTTATCTGACACACCTTAGCTCCAACCTGTGGGCCAACCACCTCCTGGCCAGGAGAGATGCAGCACTGTCCAAGGTGGCAAATTCAGTGGACTCTGAGTCCTTGTAGTCTCTCAGAAATGGCATTCTGCTTGAGTTGCAGTTCCTGTTTCCGAGGACTGAATTGGAAGATGCTATTGACCAGCAACGAGCAGATACGAAAGACAGGTTGGTACATCAAGCAGTATCGAAGTCAGAGGCACGTTCAAGACGCCCTCCTCCTCCTCCTCCTCAGTAACAGGTGAGAAGATCTTCACCTCTGAAATCTCTGAAAAGTTCTGCCTCTGGGAGGGTTTCCCAATCTCCCTCACAGGCCAAGGCAAATAAGCAACAATGCCCCTTTCAACCACGCCCCTACAAGCCTGGTAGGGGCGCTAGGGGATGGAGCATAGGGGTCATTGATAGAGTGGGCGCCTCTCCCTCTCCATTCCCACAGGTAGGGGGTTGCCTGGCAGGCCAGTGGGCCAAGTGGCAAGGGTATGAAGCAGAGAAATGGGTAGTAGACGTTCTACAGGTGGGATATCTACTACCATTCAACTTCTCTCCCCCCTCTCGGACAGACCCCTTCTCAATCGGACTTACGCCCACGACTTAGAAGTTCATGGTTCTTCGGGAGGAAGTGTTGAAAATAGAAGTAAAGCATCCTTCTCTGGGGTTTTGCAGTCGGATTTTCCTGGTACCCAAAGCAACAAGCGACTGAGACCAGTAATCGACCTTTCCACCCTAAATTTTTTGTCAGAAGGACGAGGTTCAAGATGGAGATGCCTTGAACAGTGTTGGCAGCAATAAGGGACAACTTCTTGCTGTCGATAGACTTTAGGTATGGTTATAGATACAGCAGCATTGAGGGTTTTTCCGTCGGACTAGAGGTTAGACAAGTTGCAGTTAGTAGCACAGAAGTTCGTGTTTCAACCCAAACAGACAGCACTCCAGTGGCAGGTCCTCCTGGTGATTTTGTCTTCACTGGAGAAGCTGGTCCCTCATGGGCATCTTCATCTTCAGTCTCTGCAATGGACACTTGAAAGACTTCTGGTCCCCAGTGGGAGATTCTCCTTTACAGAGAGTCCCTCTGTCCGAGGAAGTGAGGCAAGACCTTCATTGGTGGTTAGACAACCAGAATATCTCAGTGGGAATCCCTCTACATTTTCTCCCTCTTCTCAACTTGATTAAACAGAAAACTGGAGGTTTACTGTTTAGTGGTCCCGGATCCTCTTGCTCTAGCAGAGGACACCTTTCAACACCCTTGGGACAACCTCGAGGTTTACGCCTTCCCTCCAAGTTCTGAACAGGGTAATGAGTTCTCAAAATCTCAGGATGACCTTGGTGGTTCCTCTGTGGCCTCAAGCAGAGTGGTTCCCAGACCTGTGGCCTCAAGCAGAGTGGTTCCCGGACCTTATGTCTCTTCCAAGAGAGATCCCTCCATGGCAACAACTTCTTTGTCAACCTTATGTCGAAAGATTTCACCAGTTGGTAGAATCCCTGTCTCTTCATGGATGGTGACTATCAACTATCTCCTCCGAGCGAGGGGATTTTCTCAGGAGGCAGTGGGACATATGTCCATTTACCTCAGAAAATCCTCTTCAGCGGTTTCTCTCCACTCAAAGCCTCTGTTCAGCAGATAGCAGATTTTTTATTTTCCTCAGGGATAAGAAAGGTCTCTCTCTTTCTGCTGTCAAGAGGCTACAGAGCAGCACTAAGGTTGGTGTTGGTGTAGACATTTCTTCATCTTGGGAGATTTCCTTGTTGTTCAAGGGTTTTGAACAAACCTGTTCTCCAAGGGAACTCAAGCCTCCTGCATGGGATGTTTCGCTTGTCATGAGAAGCCTCACTCGAGCTCCATTCGAGCCCTTGCATCGTTTGTCTGACAGAGATCTGACATTAAAGACAGTTTTCCTGTTGGCCTTGGCTTCCTCAAAGAGAGTGGGGGAGCTTCATGGCCTAAGTTACGATGTGAAACATACTAGGGGTTGGGGGTTGGTGACCTTCGAGTTCCAAGACCCATAATCCATAAAGTTGGTGTGTTTTAGGATCTTGGAAATATCAGACCCTCTTTTCAGTAGCGCACACTCTCCCTCTACAGCAATGGGGAGTGAGGAGTGATAACAAACCCCTGTGAGTATACGGTTTGTTACTTGAACCGTCAGAATTTTCTTTGGTTCCCTGGTTGCAATGAATCTGCTCATACATCATTGTACTTCAACCCAGATGGCTGAGTTGTTTGAGATAGGTTTATCTATCTTCTCATGGGCATGAGACCACCTTCTCTAGAACTCTTTCTTCTAAGAGGGGTGGTCAGGTGGCTTAACTCCCAGCTGGTTTAGGATACTTGTACCTCCCACCAAATATAAGTCTATCCTATTGTTAAGACCGAAGGTTTGTTCCACATATGAACAAATAACAAATTTATTAATCAATTTGTATTTTTCGTAGCTAACAAACCAGAGGTCTCAATGTTTACTGACCACCTCTATCCACCTCTCTCTCTATAACAACTCCTGGGTTGGGAAAAGACTGGATACGCCACGAGGTAGTGTATGGTCTCTGACCAGCTATCACCTCATATGTGCAAGAGTTGCCAGATCTCACAGATTCCTTACTTACAATCTTTGTTTTTAACTGGTTACCAGCTGGCGCTTGGAAAATATCCTATTGTTAAGACCTCGGGTTTGTTACCTATGAAAAATACAAATTGATTAAAAATATTGTCATTTTCCTACAAGTGTGACATAACAGTTTTAAAATGTACATTCTACAACCTAAAACTTACATTTTTTTTGTATTGCTTAAGAGAAGTGAGTGAGTGAGTCATCCTTTTTATCTAAGAGGTGTCATGCTTAAACTTTTTATATTAAACTATTTGTAAGCACCGGAGGAATTGTGTTTGATGGGGTCCTGGGAACTGAAACTTTCTTATACAGGTATACTGAATCTGTACATCATTCATGAAATACTTTCCCTCACAGGTTGATTTCCATGAGCCCATGAAGAAAAACACCATGAAGATGCACAAGTGCACATACTGTCCTTTCACCAGTCCAAAAAAGACCAACATGGACCACCATCTGTTAGTACACACAGGAGAAAAGCCTTTCAGTTGTGAAATATGCTCGGCTCCTTTTTCACAGAAAGGCAACCTCAAGACTCACATGAGAACACACACTGGAGAAAAGCCATTTTGCTGTCTCAGATGTCCGTATCGATCGTCTACAAAACAACAACTTCAATTTCATGTGATGAGAATACATAGTGAAGGATCTCATGTGCACCAGACAAGAACAAGGGATTCCAGAGGGACAAAGACTTTGTGCAATAGTCCTGATACAATGCCATGAAAAGGACATTTATTGTAAATGTATAACTGCATTTGATTTACTCATTTAGTGGTCATGTATACATACTCAACTTTCACTATATGTAACTCACCTGTTCATTCCAAACCCATGAATCATATATTGCCCACCTTCTATGCAATGGAATCCCAGTCTCAAATGCTTGTTCCATTCAATATCAAGAAATCTTCACTGCACATCTCCAGACTTCTTTATATTCCCCAACAACTCGATCTTTCATGCAATTCTGAAGTGTCAACATCTTGCAGAGTTGCTCTTCTAGGAAATATCTCTAGTGATTTTTCTTTAAAGGTTGCATTTTTCATCTTTCATTTCTTTTTCAATAATCATTTCTTTCTTTCATTGTGTGAATTTTGGTTTGTCTCGAGTTATTGTACCTTGAATTGTCATGTTGTTTGTTTGGCAGTAATCCAAAATTTATGAGATTTTTATTTGAATTTGTTATTCTGTGTGTGTGTATGATTAATATTTTATTTCCTGTGTTTGTTCATTATGCTGTGATGTACTTGCCTCAACATGTTTTCTTTCAATAGATTTGTAAAGATTGGTTCGTTGATCAGTAGGTCCCCTTTACAGAGCAGAGATCCTACAGGCAACATGGTGTGGTCCCAGATCATCTGTTGATACCAGATTTGGCTCATCTGCTTCTGGCCTTCTCTTCATGGCTATTTCTCCAGAGCCTCTTGTCATGATTGTTTCTGATGTTGTAATGTTTACCCTCCCACCTCCTCTTACATCTTTTAAGGCATCAGTGAAACGAAATGTAAGAGGTGTAGGAATTTCTCCACTCTTGTGCCATTCCTGGTTACCCCACAGGGAACAATATCCTTTCTATTTGTTACTCCTGCAGTTGCCTGTCTCTGCCTCATATCTTAGGTCTACCTTGCTAAAGTTGGCAGACTTCTATTTTCTTTTTCTGATTGTTTAAAAAATTGTTTTCTCTATGATGCATTTAGCTATTAACTGTCAGATATAGTCAATAACTGTTTCTTTGGTTAATGAGTTACATGCTGCTGCTTTTACTTATCCTGCTGTTTTCCCCACCTTCTGCTCCACCTGTTGTTCCAAATGAGCCCCACCCTTCCAGTTCCTCCAATGTGGGTTCGAGGATATTTATCTCCCAGGCATTTGGCCTATGAACATCAGCTCTCCCATTCTGCCTACTGCCATGGACCTTATCATAGATTTACATAGTACTCCACATGTAATTTGGAAGTATTTAAGGCTAGGTCAGATGTTGTCTCTGTAAACTGCTAGCAGAGACTCAAGCAGTAAGCTTTTATTTTGAAACACTCATCACCTACCAATAGCTGGTTCTGACCATCTAGCCCTGTCATTGCAACAAAACTTGTTTCCTGTGGAACAGTCACAACTCTACTTGTTCTTCATAGAGTCAGAGTTATTCATGCAATCAGCAAAAGGATTTGGGTTACTTGTAGTCATCCCCTGGACAACACTGTTTGGGACCCTGGCAAAGACTACAGCAGTTCATTGCTGGCAGACTTGATCCAGGTGTTGATGCCAAAACTGATTTTATCTTAAGTCAGCATTTTCATAAATTAATACTTTTTCTTCCACCAGATATAAGTATTTGTCTTCCACAGACACATCACCTGATTACCTAAGATCAGCAGCCAGCAACCTGTGCATTTTCAAGGACCCTCTAATACTCCTGTCACTCCATGCATTTCTTCTAAAAAAAAAACAGGTTTGAGTTATTGCAAGATCAAATGATACTGATGGAAAATTCTGATGAACTTGTTGATGATCTCTCTGTATAGAATGTACTTTGGCCACCCTTGGCAGCATCTTCAGGAAGCCATTACATAGTACCAAACTCAAGTATAATAATAAGGTGATGAGTGATCCTCTATGACCAATGATTTCCCCATGGCCATATCAACTGTAAACATTCTCGAGGATATGATGCCTAGGCAATTACTGTACTTGGATCCTTCGTACCACCAATCCTTTACTGCAGCCATTATAAATAAACCCTTTTGAAATGACAGGACTGGGTCCGTGGTGCTGCTTGTGCACTTTACACTGATGAGACTGCGTCACCATTTGCCTCTGCCTGTCCTCTGACATTCAAGTTTTTACTAGACCTGTTATTCCAGTAACCAAACCTGTTATTCCAGTAACTGCCTGGGCTCAATGTCTTGGTACTTTCCTTTACCACTATCTCAACAACTCACTAGTCATGACAGCATTATGGAAAGCTCTGCTTCATCACCTGGCCATTCTCAAGCAGTCTTAGTCTTGGGTCTGTAGGTCAAACTTGAGATGTATGACCTGTACCCTTCCACATAAGCCACATTTTTGGACTTTTGGGTTGACACCCTACAGGAGCTGGTGTGCTTATCAGAGGACAGGATCCATTGCCTTAAGAAAGCTTTTGAATGGTTTAAGCAATGCCCCATCCATCATAAAAGTCTGGCTAGTGGTCATTAGGTATCTTAGTCATGAAGAATTGGCTGCCCATAGCTTCTTGAGTATATCTTCTATTCAACTGCAGTTTGCAGGTTTTGGGAGGCTTTTTCCATTTTTGAGTACTTCCCAATTCCAATCATGAACCTGTGGTTGTTGGTCACAGGAAGAGTATTTGAATGAGAAGATCCTCTTGACCCAGAGGTCATGTTTACAGATGTTGACCCAGGATGGGGAAGCCCACCACCTTGATATTCAAATGAAGGGTTTGTCATTACACAAGGATTGGGGCAAGCATACTGTGGACCCCCGTATTTATGTTCACCAGATTCACGGACTCACGCATTCGCGGGTTTCTCTCTGGAACATTCCCCCCCATCATTTGCGGAAAATTTGCCTATTCACGGTATTTTTCTATGAGAAATATCCACAAATTCCTATTTTTTTATCAATTTCATCATAAAATGCACTTTTTGTGATAAAACTATTAAAAAACCAGGTATAAAAATTTTTAGTGGGTTTTTCTTGAGTTTTAACTAAAAAAAAAATAGGAGGTTTTAAGTATTTTTATAGGGGTTCCAACTATTCTAGGGTTCTAACTATTCGCTGGGGGATCTGGTACGCATCCCCCACGAATATTGGGGGGCACTGTCTTAACATCTGGGAGGTTAGGACCATTTTCCCCCATCTCCAAATACTCATGACATCCTTGACAGGCAAATTGCCATAGCCATGCCCAACAACACAGATGCCATTGCACTTTTCCAGAACCATGGGAACACATGCTCAAAATTGGTGTTTTATCTGGCCATGAAGATTTTTGCTAGGGCAGATGAGTACAATAGCCAAGGTTCATCCTGGAGGTTCAAGTGTGATGTCTGATACACACTGAAGGAATTTTCCAATCTTTCTGTCTGTGGTCTTGAAGGTAATATAACAAGTATAAGCACTCCTTTGGTCAACTTTTCCTGGCTTCAACAGTTTGGGCCATGGAAATGATGTTTTAACATTGAGATGGCCTGAACATCTAAGCCTTTCCTTACTCTGGGCAGATTTGGCAAGTCTTTTGAATGACTCTTAATGCTTCTCTCTAGTTCCAACAGAATTGGTTCATGTACCTTCTATACCTAATAGTCAACACTCTTAAGAGTCCTTCTCTGCTAGAAGAGACACTGAAAGCAGCAGCATGTTCACCAGTTTCACAACAGTTCAGGGATGGATGATACCCAGTGTTATTTTCTAGGGTAGAGCTTTTTCAGAGGTTACTAGCTCCTATCGCCAACCAGTGTCAAGCACTCCTGATACCTTTTACCAAGGATAGTGAGACAAGTTCCAGAGAGAAACCCGCGAATGCGCGAGTCCGCGAATCTGGAGAACATAAATACGGGGGGTCCACTGTATGCTTGCCCCAATCCTTGTGTAATGACAAACCCTTCATTTGAATATCAAGAAGGTGGGCTTCCCCATCCTGGGTCAACATCTGTATTAGTGGACTTCTTTGTTTTTTCTTCAAATTGTCAAGAAGTTGTCATTTGTTGCAATCAAGGGATATAGGGCTGACCTTTTGCCAGTTTTTAGCCAGTATGGGTTGGACTTTGGTTGACATTTCATGCCAGTTCTGTAATTAAGAAAAGTCAGTTCCCAGGTCTGTGGCTAAGCAACCTAGCTGACACATGGCTTTAGTGTTGCACAGTTTGGCCAAGCTTCCATGAAACCCTTCTGGATGCATTCCTTTTGGATTTGATGCTTTGGACTGTTTTTTAAATATACCCATAATTATCAATTAAGTTCAGTACATATACATTCTAAAAACAATTTCAAAATAAATACAATCATATCAAAATATACCTACAAATACTTCATGTTAATCTCTTCCAAGTTATTTTTTTTCTTAACTTTGAGAAACAAACTTTAATATACATAATAAACATTGAAGAAGCTAGTATAATAATTTAAATAATTTTAATAAGGAAATAACAACAACAAATTGTTCAAATAACTTCAGTACTATATTATGGATAGACTAACACACTGTCTGTCACAAAGACAGATATTTATTCATCATCTGAGCCAAGCTGCCATAGCGCAAGGTAAAAGCAAGGAAAATATTCCTGAATACTATAGACATAATACCAATACTGTAAATAAAATTGTTGGAAACCGTTGAGTAAATATGATATTCTCAGCTTATCCTATGCATAAAGAGTTTAAAAAAAAATAATACATTTTGCTTTTGCATGTGACAAAATCATATAAAAATTTACCTTATTATCTTTCTTATTTCCGACTTGAAAATTGCATTTTTTTTACATATAAGTTAATTCTCTAGTTTCTGTAAGTTACAATAAATAAAAAACATTAAAGAGTAAATACTTTGTCTTCTTTTCCTTTCCCGTTTGACTACAGAGGAAAGACTGAAGGGCAGGTCTCTAAACTACATTTCTTGTAGAGAAACAGAAGAGATGAAAACCATTTATCATTCTTAGGTAATCTGAGAAAAATTCATCTCTAGAGACATACAAATAGAAAAAATTTGTGGGCAGATTTGAGCGTATTCAGCGTCTTTAGTTTATTCTGTGGTTATGCGCTTTATACTGAATGATGTCTGGAAAGAGTTTAGTAAATATAATAAAATTTTCTATTATAATTACTAAATTCTGTTTCTTACCCCAAAGCTGCATTTTTTATATATTTAGAAAATATATAAAACTTTATCAAACATAATAATTACTACTGAATTCTGTTTCTTACCCCAAAGTTGTATTTTTTACAAACTATATTGATGTTCAGGCAAAGATAAACTTAAGAGCATCAAGTTTAACCAAATATATCCTCCGCATTATTTTTTACAGTATATTTGGATTAAATATTAAAAAATGTATACGATGGACCGCCGCTTAGTCACGGTTCCGGATTCGTGTCTTCACTTATTTGTGGATTTTTCTATGGACGTTTACACACATTATTCACGGAAAATTTGCCTAGTTGCAGTATTTTTCATGGAGAAATATTCATTAATTTGTACTGTACGTATTTTCATATTTTTATTGCTAATTGCATTTTTTGTGATAAAAATATTAAAATACTCAAGTATAAGTATTTTTAGAGTTTTTTTTGGTGTTCGAAGTTTCAAAATAAGCAGTTTTACGCATTTTTAGAGTGGAGTCAAGTATTTGCGGATTTTAGCTATTCGTGGGGGGTTGTGGCACACATCCCCCGTGTCGACTACAATACCGAATTTTGTGCGTTGGCTTTCGAGCATCAGCTTGCAGGGAATGACTGGGAAGCTGGTTTCCTCATTCACTCTCTTCTTTAATCCAGTGCTACTTTTTCACTTGCCAACATGGAACATAAACTTGATATATACATTCATTATTCTCTGAACACGTGCGGTAATATTTATGATATCCTTGCTCTGATTGACAATCAAGAAATTTAACCTATCTATACTGACAAAACACAAAGTTTGTCTTGGTTATTAATGCAGTACAGTATACTGTATCTGTAGTTGTTATAAGTGTGACATAACGCTTTTAAAATGCATATTCTACAGCCTAAAACTTATTTTTTGTATTCCCGAAAGAAGAGAAATTGAGACATCCTATTTACCTTTAGAAGTGTAACATTAAGAAATATTTATATTTTAAACCATTTGTATGTATTGGAAAACAATGTTTGAGGGGCTCCTGGGGAATTGAAACTTTCTTATACTGAATCTGTACATCATTCATGAAATACTTTCCCTCACAGGTTGATTTCCATGAGCCCCTGAAGCAAAACACCATGAAGATGCACAATTGCGCATACTGTCCTTTCAGCACTCAAAACAAGACCAACATGGACAACCATCTGTTAGTGCACACAGGAGAAAAGCCTTTCAGTTGTGAAATATGCGCAGCTCCCTTTTCACGGAAAGACAACCTCAAGACCCACATGAGAATACACACTGGAGAAAAGCCATTTTGCTGTCTCAGATGTCCATATCGATCATCTACAAAACAAAACCTTCAATCTCATATGATGAGAATACATAAAGAAGGATCAGTTTCATATACTAATGAGAATACATTGTGAAGGATCTCGTGTACACCATACAAGAAGTGATTCCTATCTGTTGAGACAATACCATGAAAAGGATATTTATTGTAGTAACTGTACAAGTGCATTAGATTTACTACTCACTTAGTGGTTATTAAAACACTACTTTTATTTTCTGTAACACTGCTGTTCATATGAAGAGAACCTCATTTTTATCTGCTCACTCCAAACCCAAGAATCATATATGACCACCTTCCTTAAATTGGAATCCCAGTCTCAAATGCTTGTACCATTCGATATAAAAAAAATTTTCACTCCACAACCCACCGACTTCCTATTACTCCTTAACAACTCCTCAATCTTTCATTCAACTCTCGTGTCAACATCTTCGCAAAGTTGCTCTTCTAGGGAATAGCTCCAGTGATTTTTAAATTTAGGGTTCTATTTTCTATTTTTCATTTTTTTTTCAATAATCATTTCTTTCTTTGTGAGAATTTTGGCTTGTCTTGAGTTATTGTATGTACTTTAAATTTTTGTGTGGTTTGTATGGGAAGTAACATGACAAATTTTTTTTATCTGAATTTGTTATTCTGTGTGTGTGTATGATTTATTAATATTTTATTTGCTGAGTTTATTTATCAATAAATTTGTAAAGATAGGTCTGTTGATCAGTAGGTACCGTTTAGAGCAAAGATCCTATGGGCAACATAAGATCATCAGTAGATGCCAGTTTTGACTCATCAGCTTCTCGCATTCTCTTCATGGATATTTCTCCTGAACCTCTTGTCAGGGATTAGGTATTTTCTGATGCTGCAGTGTTTCCCCTACCACCTCCTCCTCCTCCTACAGTCTTTAAGTCATGTCAATGAAACCAAAATGTACAAGTCTGGGAATTTCTCCTGGTTAACCCCCGGGACAATATCCTATCTACCTCTGTTGCTCCTGCAGTCGCCTGTCTCTCTGCCTTGTCTCTTAGGTCTACCTTGCTAAAGTTGGCAGACTACTTTTTTTCTGATTGTTTAAAAAAATTGTTTCCTCTGAAGCAGTGAGCTATCAACAGTCAGATTGGCCAATAAATGGCTCTTGGTTAATGAGTTACATGTTGCTGCTTTTCCACGTGATGCTCCATCTGTTGGTTCAAATGTTGGTGTGTTATCTGGTCATGAAGATTTTTGCTAGGCAGAGGAGTACAATAGCCAAGGTTCATCCTGGAGGTTCAAGTGTGATGTCTGATACACACTGAAGGAATTGTCATATCTTTCTGTCCATGTTCACTCCATTTAGATGTCTTGAAAGTAATATAACAAGTATAAGCACTCCATGTTTGTACCAGTTTTCTTTCTTTGGCTTCCATAGTTAGGGCTATGGACACAATATTGAGATAGTCTGAACATCTACGCCTTCCCTTATCAGCTTATCCTATGCATAGAGTTAAAAAAATAATAAATTTTGCTTTTGCAAGTGACAAAATCATATAAAAATTTATTATCTTTCTTATTTCCGACTTGAAAATTGCATCTTTCTTATTTCTGACTTGAAAATTGCATTTTTTTTACATTTAAGTTAATTCTCTAGTTACTGTAAGTTGCAATAAATAAAAAAACATCAAAGAGTAAATACTTTGTTTTCTTTTCCTTTCCTGTTTGACTACAGAGGAAAGACTGAAGGGCAGGTCTCTAAACTACATTTCTTGTAGAGAAACAGAAGAGATGAAAACCATTTATCATTCTTAGGTAATCTGAGAAAAATTCATCTCTAGAGACATACAAATATGATATTATTATGATACAATAAAGTTTGTTCATACTACCTGGCAGATATATATATAGCTGTATTTTCTGAAGTCCGACAGAATTTTAAAAACTTCCGACACACGCAGTGGTCGGCCAGGTGGTTAGTACCCATTCCCGCCGCTGGGAGGCGGGTATCAGGAACCATTCCCATTTTCTATTCATAATTTTTATTTCCACTGTCCCCTGAGGGGAGGTGGGTGGGTACTTGATTATATATATCTGCCAGGTAAGTATGAACAAACTTTATTGTATCATAACAATATCATTTTGTTCATGAAACTTACCTGTCAGATATATATATAGCTGAATCCCACCTTTGGAGGTGGGAAGGGACAGAATAGAAGGATTTTGGGAAACAAATGCATGCAGATGATTTACATCTTGGTTCCACCTGTTAGCATAGCTGGCTTCGTGGTTACTGCCACGTAAGTCTGCTTGTGCTACTAGAGTTGCCAGCGAGGTAGAGACCTATATAGCTGGTGCACTCCAGATGATCTGTCAACAGGGGCGAGACCACGACGTGACTAGACCATATTGACCATACCATGAGGGCTAAGAAGTAAAATAAATATATATATATATATATATCACCACCTGACCAACCTAGCCAAAGTTAAGGTGTTTTAACTAAGGCTTAAGAGTTAAGAAGTCGCCGTTGTCGGCGACTCAACAACTAAATTAAGAGCTCTTCCTAACCATTTTCTACAGGATAGGATGAGTGGTACTTCTTGCCCCCAAGATTGTGTCTGCAGACACGTATGGCCCTAGCGAGCAGCAGATCTCATATGCCATCTTCACATCTCGCAGGGAGTGTGAAGTGAACACAGAGTTGCTTCGCTAAAACATGGTACTCAGGATGTTGCTGAGTGCCATGCTCTGTTGAAATGCTTCCGAGGCCGCGCCCTCACCTCGTGAGCATTCAGATAAAAGATTTCAAATCTTTGTGCAAACACAATGAAGGAGCATTTTTGAAAGAACTCCTTAACACTAAAGCCAGGGTGTTCTTCGATATGGGCAAGTCTGGTCTTTTTCGGAACACTGCAGATTGCCCGAATGACTTCGACTTTCTTGGGTTTTATGTAGATAAAACTTGAGAGACCCGACAGGGCACAGGACTCTCTCTGGCTCCTGCCCACTAACTTGTGCCATCCTTGCTTCCAAGCTCCTGGCCCAAGGACAAAACAGGTTTCCATTCTTAGGCCACAACGGAAGGCTTAGAGAGCACACCGCCTTGTGTTCTCTAAAGCCAAAACTTGTGACGATGGCTTAAAATTTCACTAACCCTCTTTGTCGTATCTAGGGTGGTTAGAAGAAGGCCTTCCTGATCACATGCAAGAAGTTAACAGGTAGGAGAGGTTCGAATGCTTTGACATCAAGAACTTCAGACTACGTCTAAGTTCCATATTGAAAGCTTCGATCTGGACATGCACAGTCAGTCCGTCTGTACTAAAGTCAGGTGACCGACCAGTTGACCAGTCAGACGAATCAAGGACAGCAAGGCTGTACCCTGAAGACCATAAGGCACTATTCTTCGCTGAAGGATGAGTGTCTGGACTGCCTGGGCGATTCAATCTAAGCAAACCTTGGGGGTGTATCAACGCAACCCAACGTCATCAGCGAATCAACTCCTGACTCGAGCTTCTGGTGCCAGGAGAAAGGAGCGAGGAGCAAAAAGGCGATTCAGTCCCGAAGGAAGAATGCCTGACAGTCCAACCTGGTCTCATGTTACACGATCATCGGGGGTGTTATAAACGCAACCGACTTCGTCAACAAGAAACTCAGGGCTACTATATGTCGCCTGATCTCGCACGAGTGCCTGACTCCGAGAAAACAGGTGAGACAAAAAGTAGATGGTGAGCGAGTTTCGAGATTCCACAGAACTCAAAGATCGTGAAGGGCTTTGTTGTTTGACAGACGCAAATCTCTGAGCCCAAAGGCCGTCAACAACATATTTGCATATTCTTTAATAGTTGTGACTGCCAGCTTATCCCATTCTTCAGACGGAAATGGAAGACGGTAATCTTATTCCTGTCAACATCTCGATAGTCTGAACGTAGTCAGACTCAGAGCGGAGAGGTTATAGGTACCTTTCGAGTTAGAGTAGACCGACTCTCGGAAAAGGTCCTTGGAAAGTGATCTAGGAAGTATGTGACCTCTGTGAATCCAGGATCCTGAAGGCCAACATGGGGCGATCAGCGTCATTGTCGCTCCCTGTGACGTCATAAATCCTCTTATTACATTTCCTAAGCGATTGAAAAAGGGGAAAAGAGACTAAACATCCATCCCCGTTCAATATCATAGGATGGCGTTTAATGGTACCGATCCCGGATCGAGAATAAGGGAGCAGAGAAGAAGAAGCCTCTTCGTCCTCAACATATCGAAGAGAAGAATTAAAGGGCGTCCCTGAAGTCTACACAACTCTCAACTTACTTCTAAAGAAAGATTCCACTCGGAAGTGAATAGTTGCTGCCGTCGATCGAGACGATTCGAACGGACTTTTGTAATCCTGTAACGAACCTGTAGAGGATCGTTACATTCTACGCCTGTTGTTATAATAGGCTCTTTCTCGTAAACTCGAGCAGGGACCGAGAGAAGATACTTGTTAAGAAATGAGAGAGCTGTGGAAAATCAGAGTTGATGTGGACCACTGGTTCCAAAAACTCGTTTCGAGGACTGGAGGGACGACCGAATTGCATTTACTTCTTTCAGATTAAGATCCAGGACATCTGAAACTCTATCCAGATGTCCGGCACCTTCTTTCTATCATGACGCACTGAGAGATGTTCAGAATCATTCCTAGACCTTGAATAATATTTCAGTTTCCCGGTAGAAAAAACTGTGGTCTGAATTGCAGTCTATTCGGGGAAACAAACTTCTTCAGGAAGGAAATGGTCCCCAGCAAGCTCATCCATTCCCTCCCCGAGTATGCTTACTTCCCTAATAAGGCTGCACTTTGCCTAAGCAAGAGAGCATATAAAAGTGCAATGTTGCGGTAGACTCGTAGTTCTATACCGTGCGGTAACGAGCACCGAAAGGATTAAGAGATAACTCTGTTGAACATAGTAAGGCAAAACGAATGCAACATTTATTCATTCACGTAAGAAATCCCCACAATCTTAGGCTAAAGTCCGTGATTGTAGGACAGAGATACAGTTAGTCAGTCAATTCCGCAGGAGAGACGTAACCGCCAGCACAGAGATACGGTTAGTCAGTCAATCCCGCAGGAGAGAGAGACGTAACCTACAGCGCATGACAGCGCACGATCTGTTACTGGCTCGGTCGGTTGGACAGTCAGACACAGCAGCAGCCAGCAGCTTACGAACGTCGTCTCTTAACTTTATATCTGGGTTGCCAGCTACCCTATTCTACGAAGAAATAGGTCCGCTATTTTTTGAGCAGAAAGACTCTCAAGCTGGTATATTTAAGCGAAACAGAAAACGCTAAATATATAGATGCGTTTGTGTCGTCAGAACACTACCATACAACGGTAAAAGATAAATCGGAAACTCCTGGAAGGCTGCAGGGAGTAACGATTAAATGTCCTTAAAATAAACAATAGACCTCTCGGTTGCCATCCGAAGAGGTAACTACAGCAAGCGTATATGACTTGAACCAACCAGAAGTAAAATAACGCAAGGCAAAATATGAAATTATATCACAATAAAGTTTGTTCATACTTACCTGGCAGACATATATATAGCTGAATTCGGAAATACAGCTACATACATATCCGCACGGCAAGTTTCATGAACAAAACTTAAGAGAATCGAAGCAGTCAGCTCAAGATCTTATGTTATTGGACATGAACGTTCATTGACGTAGTCTACAAGTCTATTTCTTGTACGAGTCTGCGAATGACGAATGAGAGCTCTTCCGAATCTTGTCAATAAGAGCTTATTCGCTTACGCAATATCAAGTTAATGAGATGTTTGTCAATGAGAACTAACCCATTTACGGGACAAAGAGAGATTTTGTCAATGAGGGGATACCCACTTACTTGACAAAACGATAGTATATTGTCAATGGGGGAAGTCACTGAATTGACAAAACGTAATCCAGGAAGTCGAGCATTTAATTTTCCGATTCCCGTCTCAAACGAGGAAGGGGCAAGAATCCTGTTAAGAGACTGGGCTTACGGCAGGTAGAACGACGATGTTCAATTCGGCAGCGTAGTCCCGACTAGAAACTAGCAAAATCTATCATCTGAAAAACCCTTTCAGATGGGCTAAAAAGCTTGCAAAATTATCCTGGGAAGAGGAAGAAAATCTCCAACCAGCTTCCTCTCCCGTATCACAACTAATGCCTGCTAAAGCTTAAATTTATTGGCAGTATGACAAAGGAAGTCCTGTCTTGCGCTTTCCTGAAGAGCGTCCTTTTGATGAGTGCCTTTGCAAGAATCCTACTGAACGTTACCGAGAGTCCTGACGTGCAGGACATCGAACCTTTATAACCCGTAACTGCCTTATCGCAAAGTCTTGACTGCGGTAGTGGCAACTTAAATTTATTGGCAGAATAGCCAAGCTTGCGTAGAGCAAACGAGATCTTCCCTTGAGCTTTCCTTAACTCCATCCACCTATGCGAAAAGCAATATTAATTGACAGAGACCTCTTGAATTCACGAAACCCGATGTCTTGCTGGATTTCGAAGAAGAAGTTGTCTGTTCACTTTAAGCTTCCTCCGAAGCACTGCCTACTTCACATTCTTTGCAGGTGAGGTAGAAGGTATCACCGAAGGTAGAGGTAAAAATTCTTTAGGCCCAATTCTGAAACAAGAGCTTGAAGAGTTCAACAGAAACGTTCAGCCAGGCGACACACCTGGCGTGCGCTGGTGCACGCTCGGCGTCCACTGGCGCGCGCTCGGCGTCCACTGGCGCGCGCTTGGCGTGCACCCGCGCGCCTGTCTTGGGGCCCCTCCCGCTCTCAAAAGCTTCCTGCTACTATGACTTCTTTTACGTATTTCTCGGTGGAAAGACGGACACGAGTTCAGGCGACGTTCGCCTTCTTACTTCTCACTGAAACGCATAACGAGAGAGAGAGAGGACGTGAAGCGTCCTCTTCTATAAAGCTTCTATTTAGAGGGCGCGAGTCCTTCCGAAAGCTCCAACCCCTCCACGGGGAGGACGCTTCGGCGGACGAGAAGCAATCTTTCAGGATTCGTGCACGCGCACGCACTTTGGCAGTCTGGGGATTTTCATCAGAAACTGCCGAAGGCACGCCAGATCGGTGGGGTTCCTTGTAACCCTCCTTAGGCTTTCGACATGCTCCCTCCCCGGGTCCTGGGAGTGAAGCAGAGGTCCCGGCCTAGAGGCGAAACGAGGCCGATCTGACGCACCCTCCACTACACAAGGGGTATCACTGCACTTCTGCACTTCACTTTTACTCTCTAAAGCAAGCACTTTCGATTCTAAGTTACGAATCGAAAGAGTATCAGAGAAAGGGCAATTCCTCTACAGACACTGCTTAGGGCCCGAAGGCAACAATGCAGGGTTAGGAGTAACAATTACAGAAGTAGCACTTCACAGCAATGAAGGAGAGCGAGCACCTCTCGTAGACATATTCATAGCCCGTAGGCCATACTACAGGGTTAGGCAAAATAAAGTCTACAGGAAGGTTAGCAGGTTCCCTACCCTGACTTTTGTTACTGATTAATTGCGTACATACGAATCATACGTCTTCCTTACGGAATTAGACATGTTTACTGATTATTGCGTACATACGAATCATACGTCTTCCTTACGGAATAGACAAAGTCTCACACTCCTTACATGACAAATCTCAACAAAGAAGCAAGACCCATACCCCTCGTGCATACCAAGTGCGGATCTACCGAAGCTTTCGGTAGCCACACCCTATCTTTGCAGACAACCCCGTCTGAAACTAGCCTAACTAGATTCAGATATTTTATGCAAAAATGAATCAAATTCAAATCAATTTAAGATAGCGTATGCCTAGCCACAAATCCCACAAATCCAAGTAAATAAATCAAAAGACAATTAGGATACTTAGCGGCAATGAAGTTTCCAAAATCCTAAGACGGAGGTACTGAAAACAGGTGTTTTCAGCACCGGCGACAGAAAAATTATGAATAGAAAATGGGAATGGTTCCTGATACCCGCCTCCCAGCGGCGGAATGGGTACTAACCACCTGGCCGACCACTGCGTGTGTCGGAAGTTTTTAAAATTCTGTCGGACTTCAGAAAATACAGCTATATATATATCTGACAGGTAAGTTTCATGAACAAAAGAAAAAATTTGGTGGGCATATTTGAGCATCTTCAGCATCTAATTTATTCTGTGGTTATGTGCTTTTTAAAGCCCTACAAAAACACCCCAGTAAATTTTATAATAAAGCTAAATTGACCAATAAACAATGAAATACTACAACAATTTGGACCATTCAATACCTAACTTAATACGTACAGACAGTCCCCGGGTTACGACTTGGGTTTCGTTCTTGAGACGCACTGTAAGCCGAAAATTGTCGTAAGCTGGAACATCGTAAAAAATCCTAAGAAAACCTTTCTTTTAATGCTTTGGGTGCGTTGAAAACTATGTAAACTACATTCTTATTGCATTTTTCATAAAAAAAAACTTCAAATATTGATTATTTTGCATTTTTGGAGTCATATTTCATCCGCCAGATGAGTGTTGTAGGCGTCGTAACCCTGGAAATAATGTCTGATGAATATAATTGAGAAGCGCCTTAACCTCGGAACGTCGTAACCCGGGGGCTTCCTGTACTAGTACTAATATGTACGTACCTGTACATAAAGTGTATTAGTGTACATGGTATACAAGAAATACTGTACGTACATATGTATATATGTAGTAAAATGTGGAACCTTACCTTTCAAGTGAGGCCATCTCCAAAAGTGGCGACAGAGGAGGAGGACAAACGGCAGAAAACTTCTTATAGTACGTACACTTCAACTTTACGAAACACATTAAGAAAACTGTAACACTTGACTTTACAATAAACTTAAAATTAATTTTTTTATTTTTTTTATTTTTACATTTTTTTTACTGTTTTATACTTTACGTTTTTTTTTTTTTTTTATTTCAATTTCTTCACCACTTTCAACTTTCTGTTTTGTTGTATCAATTGGATCTTTTTTCTTACTCCTGCTAGTAAAGGCCTCTTTAAAAAATAACTATCCAAGGAAGGTTGCTTCTGCCTGCTTTTCAAAATGCTCCTGAAACGACTCAGGCAAACGTCATCGAACTGCGCAAGCATACGACCTATGTAAGCCTTTTCAGGGTGTCTCTTTTCTACAAATGATTGCACCTTATGAAAAGCAGCTAGAGCATCCTTAATTTCTGCCGTTGTCATAGGGTCGTCGTCCTCCTCCTCGCCGCTGCAAGAGAACTCTTCTTGAATGACGTCATGTTGCATGGCCTCCAACTCCTTCAGGTCATCCGTCGTAAGCTCCTCTTGGTGCTCCTCGAGAAGGTCATTGATGTCGTCCTCGTCGACGACCAGCCCCATGGACTTGCCGAGTGCAACGATCTTGTCAAGATCTGGTTGCGTAACAGTTTCAGGATCGTCAACTGTTCCGGAATCTGCAGCACCAGCTTCGCCCACATCGAATCCCTCGAAGTCTCGGGCGGATACAGCATCAGGCCAGACTTTCCTCCACGAAGAATTCAAGGTTCGCCTCAAAACCTCCTGCCAAGCTTGGTCAATGAGTCGGATGCGTATCACAACATCAAAATGCTCCTTACAAAATTCACGCGAGGTGAGGTTTGTGGTATCGGTGATGTCGAAACATCTCTTGAAAAGATGTTTCGTATACAGCTTCTTGAAGTTCGATATCACTTGCTGGTCCATGGGCTGGAGGAAAGGGGTGGTGTTAGGCGGAAGATAAAGAACCTTGATAAACAAATACTCGGCTAGGATATCTTCCTTGAGGCCAGGAGGGTGAGCAGGGGCATTGTCCAACAACAACAGACATTTCAGAGGTAGACTCTTCTCTTCCAAGAATTTCTTCACTGTCGGGCCGAAACACAGATTTACCCACTCCGTGAACAAAAGTCTCATTACCAGGCTTTCGCATTAGCCCTCCACATCACCGGAAGCTGCTTCTTTAGCACTTTGTGGGCCTCGAAGGCTAGAGGAGTCTCCGAATGATAGACAAGTAGGGGCTTCACCTTGCAATCCCCACTGGCATTCGAACAAAGTGCGAGCGTAAGCCTGTCTTTCATAGGATGTCCGATGAGGCATTTTTTTCCAAAAAAGGCCAGTCTCATCACAGTTGAAGACTTGCTGAGAACTGTAGCCTTCCTTGATTGTCATCTCGTCGAACGTCTTAACAAAGGCTTCGGCCGCTTTCATGTCCGAGCTGGCCGCCTCCCCATGCCGCACCACCGAATGGACGCCAGTCCGTTTACAGAATTTTTCGAACCACCCATGAGAAGCCTTGAACTCTGGGGTTGGGCGTCGATGTCCCTTCTCCTCCGTCGTCTTCGGCCTGGGCAATCAAATCGTCGAAAATAGCGCTGGCCTTGTGGGAGATTGCCGTATCGGTTATCGTATCGCCGGTGATTTCTTTGTCTTTTATCCAGACAAGAAGCAGCCATTCCATCTCGTCCTGCACATGGCTCCTCTTGCTAGGCAAAATAGTCACGCCCTTGGAAGGTGTAGATGCTTTGATGGCATCCTTCTGCTTAAGGATGGTGCCTATTGTCAACGGATTTCGGCCATACTCCTTGGCGATCCCACTCAATCGCATGCCAGCTTCATACTTTTTTATTATCTCCATTTTTTGTCTCCAAAGAAAGCATCCTCTTCTTTCCTACTTCAACTTTCTTGGGACCCATGACTACGTATATACTGTACGTAATTAAGTTATGTAGTACGTATATGTATGTAGTAAAGTTCTCACACAACACGATAAAGTAGTACTACAACGAAATCACTAACGAATTTATGTTAATAAACGAAATCGTATAGAACGAAAGAATTCCATGTGCTTATGATACCGATGATGCTGCCGAGTGGCCGAAAAAGCACGCCGCTACGTAGATGCATGATGGGATCATGGGAGAGATGCTGACCAATAGGAGAGCAGGATCTTATGGCATTGACTAGCATCAGGAACCAATGGGAGAGCAGGAGGATGGTGGCGAGTCTACTAAGTTGGTGGCGCGCGTTTTAAAATTGTTATCAGTGGTCCGGGCGAATCTCAGGACTTTACAGCAACAACCTTTCGTATCTTGAACAATTTTCGTATGTAGAGCAAAAAAAATTCTTCATATTTGCTTTCGTATCTTGAGTTTTTCGTAAGTTGAGCCTTTGTATGTCGTATGTCGAGGTACCACTGTATTTAGAAAATATATAAAATTTTATCAAAACATAATAATTACTACTGAATTCTGCTTCTTACCCCAAAGTTGTATTTTTTACATACTATTGATCTTCAAGCAAAGATAAACTTAAGAGCATCTAACCTAATATATCCTCCACATTATTTTTTACAGTATATTTGGATTAAATATAAAAAAAATATATTAGTGGACCGCCGCCTATTCACGGTTCCGGATTCGTGGCTTCACCTATTCTAGGATTTTTCTATGGACGTTTACACACATTATTCACGGAAAATTTGCCTAGTTACAGTATTTTTCGTGGAGAAATGAAGTTTTTATCGTAAAACTAATATTGTAATACCTACCTGAACACCTGAATAAGCCCTGGTCACTTACCAGCCCGAACCATCATTTATTAAAAATTTACCAAATCTTTGGTTAAAATAAACGATCAGTGTTGCCAATCTCCTGGCAAACACCCTCGTTACCTAGTTACCAGCCCACCGCTGATAGCCCTGCCTCACGGGCTGGTCACACCTGCCCTCTCACGTCAATCATAACTCAAAATAACCTCTGTATGAGAGGGGAGGAGGGTGGGAATCATTCAGGTGTTCAGGTAGGTATTACAATATTAGTTTTACAATAAAAACTTCATATTGCAATACACCCCCTGAACACCTGAATAAGCCCGATTAACAACATTAATTTGGAGGTGGGGAATCAAATCTACTCGGCCCTCCACTGTATACCAGTTGTCAGTCAATATAATTGAGTACGCGGGTCAGTCTCAAGTTCATTTGTCACTCGTCCAAACTAATCTCCCATGTGTGGCCTTCTAGGCCTCCCATATGTGGAGGGAAAAACTCCCTGCACCTCTACCCTAAGGTCAAAACTCATTGAGTGCGAGAGGGATACAAACCTGTTTCCTCTCAGCTGGCTATGTGCCTCACCTGAGTAGAGGAAAAACTGAAGACCTCCCATGTGGCTCTCGGCCTCTCATGTATGGAGGGAATCTGAAGACCTCCCATGTGGCTCTCGGCCTCTCATGTATGGAGGGAATCTGAAGACCTCCCATGTGGCTCTCGGCCTCTCATGTATGGAGGGAATCTGAAGACCTCCCATGTGGCTCTCGGCCTCTCATGTATGGAGGGAAACTGAAGACCTCCCATGTGGCCTTACGCCTCTCATGTACAGAGACAACGGTGTCGTCGATCATAGTGATGTCCTCTCTTGTAGTGTTGTACCTGCCTGTCTGTACTCTGCCTGGTTGGCACTTGGAAGAATACCCTCAGATAGACCCAGACATGTTCTTTCCTATCTGTCCTAATACTTAAAATCCTCTCGTGATATATCATATCATGAATACCTTATACATAGTCCTAATATTCGCTCCCTACTCTAATACTAACTCAGACAGCAAGATTGTTGGGTTTAAAAATAGAATTTAGGCCAAAGGCCGAGTATTGGGACCTATGAGGTCAGTCAGCGCTGAAGGGAAATTGACAAAGTTTGAAAAGGTGTGACAGGAAGAAAAACCTCTGTTGCACAATGAGTCCAGTGTTAGGAGAGCGTGGAAAATAGGATGATGAAGAATATGAACAGAGTAAGAGAGAGAGAGAGAGAGAGAGATAGTGAGAGAGAATGATCGAGAGAGAGAGAGAGAAGAGAGATAGAGAGAGAGAGAGAGAGAGAGAGAGAGAGAGAGAGATGAGAGAGAGAGAGAGAGAAATTACAATCGTCTAACATCTCCACCTCCGTAAATTGCACCCTCTTCTAAGTTAAAAGGGTATTATCTTAACGATAATATACTCGTATAACTCCGTACAGCTATGAACAACCGAACGAGAACTTGTTGTTAATGCGATCGACTCCTATAACAACATCACTTTATTGTATTGATCAGCGTGTGACAGTAATCGAATCCGATAGCAACATCCATTATTGTATTCATCCGCGTGCGACGGTAATTACTGTATTCATGTTATAAATGCAGCTGAAGCTAATAAGGCAAAATTATGTGCATCAGCAACCTGGACAGAAGTCCCGAGCTTTTGTATGAATTCAAACGCAGCCATGGTAAAAGAAACTAATAGCATGAAAGAGCTCATTACTGTTGTTTTTTTTACACAGACAAAGGATTAATAAAGTATATAAAGTGTAAGGTTCGTAATACCTATGAAAACGAGTGAAAAACGAACGGAATCCTAAATTTAACGCCATCTAACCCGAGGGAAAAACTAGCTTCCAATGAGACGTATCAGTCAAATTTTGGTCTTAAATTACATCGTAAGACGAACAGTATGACTTCGTTCCATAAGTTAAGTATCCAGATATTCATTAATATGCTAACTAGGGACAAAAACATTAGCAGAGACCAAATGATATGGTTGAATCTGGAGCCAAGGAAAAAAAAAAAAACAGACTAGCCGGCATCCTTGTCTGTCTAAGCCACACCTCCTTACAATAGTGCTGTTTGACGACAAGCTAGTGTAATTGTAATTTAATTGAAAAGTAATAAAATAATATTTAAAGGTAATTAAATTAACTTTATTAGGCCTAATATTAATTTCAGTTGTCATTGTAATTTGATAATACGACTGGTAATAATTTGTAACTGTAATTGACATAAGCGCAATGTAATTACTGACGGCAATAGTCGGTTAAACGTATGAAGACGTCATACATACGAATTCCTTATATCTGACATCTGATTATATGCCCCAAGATAGATACCTCATTGACTATGTTAAATGTCAACATAGTTGAACACACGTCTCCTTCAAGACGTTTGTACAAACTTGGCATAAGTGAGTGTTTTGTTACGTTAGTCATTTTAGGCAATCAGGAGAGAATGAGATGGATACGGCGACGCAAACCCGTATTCGTCACCGCTGATTCCAGCGTGAATGACTGCCGAGTTAGTGTTTATACTACGCTAATATTAATTATCCTCAGATCGGATTCTCGTTCGTTTTCAATTACACCTGTACTGAATTATCCGAAGTCAGAATGCCTTAAGCCTACAGCGTTAGCCAATATTAAAATAACTACCGATATGTTGTACAGCGAATACTTTAGGTTAGGCTAGGCTACTGAATATGCATACAATATATCATCGTGAACACTAGGCTAACCGTAGTTAATTTTATTCGATTTCTCTCCATACTGAATATCGTAAGTCAATATGCATTGAACGGAGAATTAGTTGATATTGGATGGATGGATGGATTATGGAATTTAGGGCATAGCCCAAGCGCTGGGGATTAGTTGATATTAACAATTATCGTATCGTATAAGTAGAGGAAAGTAACCTTAAAGACGAAGGAGCATATCTGAAAAACCAACCATGGCCTAAAAGCTTCTGATGCAAGGAACTCGAAGCAGGAAAAAGTCTAAAGATGCCCTAAGGACACTGTGCCTCTATAAACTACTACTTTTAATAGAAAACCGACCCGAAGAAGCCTGCACTTCTCTTCCTAAACTAAACACTATGTAGCCTATTATCACTACTCGTCTATATCTGACCTAAGTTTTTATCATCCTGAGAACTTACATATCGAGGGAAGGGGAATCTGCTGCCAACACTGCCTGCTCCGCGCCAGGGGGGACGGCGGATCCTGCCCTGTGGGCTTGCGGATCCCCATAACCCCAAGCACCGGTTAGGGCTGGTTCTGGAACAGGCAGGGGAGCTGGAAAAGAACGATTAGTAATTTCAGTATCCCTATTGCTCGATCTATCCTCACTTAATCTTGACATAAAATCGGTAACAGAGATGTCATACTCGATGTCAGCCTACTCTCAAGTCTCTTAAAGAGCACTGTCTCTAAGTCTTTATCTTGATCTACGTTAGTCTCTTCCTGCCTACACTTACTTCTTAATGCGAGACCTTTCCTACGTTTGAGATACCCTAACATCTGGTCCAAAGACCACTCCTGACATTCCAAACATCTGGTCTTTACATTATATTGAACAGGCCTACAATTTACGCATAAGGAATGACTATCGTGTCATAGGGTACTCATCCTTCTCTTGCATTGTTGGCAAAGACGATACATTGTTGAACTTCCGCTCGTCGTTTTCTGTGATGTCGTGGCCGAGAATGCAGTAGTCGTTGTCGTAGCTTGTGTTGTTTCTTCCTTTGCAGAATCAATGTCTGATGACAAGGTATTAAGAGCAATCCAACCGTAATCCAAAGGGATGCGTAATTCGTCACCAAAATCAATCAAATCAAAGGTGCAAATGAAGGCCGGGCAAGACCAAAAAGGAGTTCGCTGTGGATACATCTGTACTCCACCGCGAACGATAAGTGATTGACGTGAGAGGGCAGGTGTGACCGGCCCGTGAGGCAGGGCTACCAGCGGTGGGCTGGTAACTAGGTAACGAGGGTGTTTGCCAGGAGATTGGCAACACTGATCGTTTATTTTAACCAAAGATTTGGTAAATTTTTAATAAATGATGGTTCGGGCTAGTAAGTGACCAGGGCTTATTCAGGTGTTCAGGGGGTGTATTGCAATTTATTCATTAATTAGTACTGTACGTATTTTCATATTTTCATTACTAAATACATTTTTTGTGATAAAACTATTAAAATACTCAGGCATAAGTATTTTTAGAGGGTTTTTTTGGTGTTTGAAGTTTCAAAATAAGCAGTTTTATGCCTTTTTAGAGGGATGTCAAGCATTCACGGATTTTAGCTATTCGTGGGGGGTTGTGGCACACATCCCCCGTGTTGACTCCAATACCGAATTTTGTGCGTTGGCTTTCGAGCATCAACTTTCAGGGAATGACTGGGAAGCTGGTTTTTCTCATTCACTCTCTTCTTTAATCCAGAGCTACTTTTTCACTTGCCAACATGGAACATAAACTTGTTATATACATTCATTATTCTCTGAACACGTGCGGTAATATTTATGATATCCTTGCTCTGATTGACAATCAAGAAATTTAACCTATCTATACTGACAAAACACAAAGTTTGTCTTGGTTATTAATGCAGTACAGTACGTATATGTATCGCAGTTGCTACAAGTGTGACATAACACTTATAAAATGCATATTCTAGAGCCTAAAACTTACATTTTTTGTATTCCTTTAGAGAAGAGAAATTGAGACATCCTATTTACCTTTAGAAGTGTAAAATTTACGAAATATTTTTATTTTAAACCATTTGTAAGTATGTATTGGAGAAAAATGTTTGATGGGCTCCTGGGGAATTGAAACTTTCTTACACTGAATCTGTACATCATTCATGAAATACTTTCCCTCACAGGTTGATTTCCATGAGCCCATGAAGCAAAACACCATGAAGATGCACAATTGCGCATACTGTCCTTTCAGCACTCAAAACAAGACCAACATGGACAACCATCTGTTAGTGCACACAGGAGAAAAGCCTTTCAGTTGTGAAATATGCGCGGCTCCCTTTTCACGGAAAGGCAACCTCAAGACCCACATGAGAACACACACTGGAGAAAAGCCATTTTGCTGTCTCAGATGTCCATATCGATCGATTACAAAACAACAACTTCAATATCATATGATGAGAATACATAAAGAAGGATCAGTTTCATATACTAATGAATATACATTGTGAAGGATCGCATGTGCACCATACAAGAAGTGATTCCAAATCTATTGAGACAAGGCCATGAAAAGGGCATTTATTTTAGTAACTGTACAAGTGCATTAGATTTACTACTCATTTAGTGGTTATTAAAACACTACTTTTATTTTTTGCAACACTGCTGTTCATATGAAGAGAACCTCATTTTTATCTGCTCATTCCAAACCCAAGAATCATATATGACCACCTTCCATAAATTAGAATCCCAGTCTCAAATGCTTGTACCATTCGATATAAAGAAATTTAGGGTTCTATTTTTCATTTTTTTTTCAATAATCATTTCTTTCTTTGTGAGAATTTTGGCTTGTCTGGAGTTATTGTACATACTTTAAATTTTTGTGTGGTTTGTATGGGAAGTAACATGACAAATTTTTTTATTTGAATTTGTTATTCTTTGTGTGTATGATTTATTAATATTTTATTTGCCGAGTTTATCTATTATGCCTTGATGTAGTACTTGCCTTGACATGTTTTTTCTCAATAAATTTGTAAAGATTGGTCTGTTGATCAGTAGGTACCATTTAGAGCAGAGATCCTATGGGCAACATGAGATCATCAGTAGATGCCAGTTTTGACTCATCAGCTTCTGGCCTTCTCTTCATGGCTATTTCTCCTGAACCTCTTGTCAGGGATTAGGTATTTTCTGATGCTGCAGCGTTTCCCCTACCACCTCCTCCTCCTCCTCCTACAGTCTTTAAGTCATGTCAACGAAACCAAAAGGTACAAGTCTGGGAATTTCTCCTGGTTAACAATATCCTATCTACCTCTGTTGCTCCTGCAGTCGCCTGTCTCTCTGCCTTGTCTCTTAGGTCTACCTTGCTAAAGTTGGCAGATCACTTTTTTTCTGATTGTTTAAAAAAATTGTTTCCTCTGAAGCAGTGAGCTATCAACAGTCAGATTGGCCAATAAATGGCTCTTTGGTTAATGAGTTACATGTTGCTGCTTTTCCACCTGATGCTCCATCTGTTGCTGCAAATGTTGGTGTGTTATCTGGTCATGAAGATTTTTGCTAGGCAGAGGAGTACAATAGCCAAGGTTCATCCTGGAGGTTCAAGTGTGATGTCTGATACACACTGAAGGAATTGTCATATCTTTTTGTCCATGTTCACTCCATTTAGATGTCTTGAAAGTAATATAACAAGTTTAAGCACTCCTTGTTTGTACCAGTTTTCTTTTTTTGGATTCCACAGTTAGGGCTATGGACATGATATTGAGATAGTCTGGACATCTACGCCTTCCCTTATCAGCTTATACTGTGCATAGAGTTAAAAAAAATAATAAATTTTGCTTTTGCAAGTGACAAAATCATATAAAACTTTACTTTATTATCTTTTTTATTTCTGACTTGAAAATTGCACTTTTTCTACATATAAGTTAATTCTCTAGTTACTGTAAGTTGCAATAAATAAAAAAAACATTAAAGAGTGAATACTTTGTTTTCTTTTCCTTTCCTGTTTGACTACAGAGGAAAGACTGAAAGGCAGGTCTCTAAACTACATTTCTTGTAGAGAAACAGAAGAGATGAAAAACCATTTATCATTCTTAGGTAATCTGAGAAAAATTCATCTCTAGAGACATACAAATAGAAAAAATTTGGTGGGCATATTTGAGCATCTTCAGCAACTAATTTATTCTGTGGTTATGTGCTTTTTACTGACGATGTCTGGAAAGAGCTTAGTAAATATAATAAAATTTTCTTTTATAATTACTAAATTCTGTTTCTTACCACAAAGCTGCATTTTTTATATAGTACAGTGGTACCTCGAGATACGAAATTAATCCATTCCAAGGCGGCTTTCGTATCATGAGCTTTTCATATCTTGAACCGCATTTTACATGTAAAATGACTATTCTGTTCCAAGCCCTACCAAAACACCCCAGTAAATTTTATAATAAAGCTAAATTGACCAATAAACAATGAAATACTACAACAATCTGGACCATTCAATACCTAACTTAACCCTCTTACGCCGAAGCGGTAAAATAAAAATTGTCTCCCGTGTGCCGGAGTTGTTTCAGAGTGAGTGCGGAAGCGGAAAAAATATTTTTTTCAAAAAATCATAGCGCGCTTAGTTTTCAAGATTAAGAGTTCATTTTTGGCTCCTTTTTTTGTCATTGGCTGAAGTTTAGTATGCAACCATCAGAAATGAAAAAAATTATCATTATCATATATAAATATTGCGATATATGATAGCGCAAAAACGAAATTTCATAATAATTTGTATTCAAATCGCGCTGTGCGCAAAATAAACGGTTAAAGGTAACAAGTTACTTTTTTTTGTTGTAAAGTACACTAAATTGCAATCATTTTGGTATATAACACATTGTAAAACGATAAAAGCAACAGAGAAAATATTATCACAAAATAATGCATGAATTCGTAACGCGCGGACGTAAAAAAATAGTTTTTATTCAAAAATTCACCATAAATCTAAATATTGTCCTAGAGACTTCCAATTTCTTTCAAAATGAAGACAAATGATTGAATATTACTATACTGTAAGAGTATTAGCTTGCAATTGCAGTTTTCGACCATATCTGACGAGTTAAAGTTGACCGAATGTCGAATTTTTTTATATATATTTTTTATATGCAATTATTTCGGAAATAAGAAAAGCTAAAACCTTCAAATATTTTTCGTTTTATTCTACATGAAATTGCGCACATTCTCATATATAAAACTCTATGAAATGCCTAATATGAAACGGAGCAAATATTCCGAGAATGGTATGTACGCATTTCGGAGATTTGTGGCGGAGAATCCGCGCGCGGAGGGAAGGAAAGATTTTTTTTTTAAATTCACCATAAATCTAAATATTTTGCTAGAGACTTCGAATTTGTTTCAAGATGAAGATAAATGACTGAATATTACTAGACTGTAAGAGTTTTAGCTTACAATCGCGTTTTTCGACCATTTCGGTAGAGTCAAAGTTGACCAAACATGGTTTTTTTTCTATTTATCGTGATTTATATGCAAATATTTCAAAAATGAGAAAAGCTACAACCTTCAATTATTTTTTGTTGTATTCTACATGAAATTGCGCACATTTTCATAAATAAAACTTTATGTAACGGCTAATTTAAAATGGTGCAAACATTACCACAATCGCACGTATGATTTTTTCGGAAGAGTTACTGCGCGGACGTAAAGAAAATGTTATTTTTTTTCATAAATTCACCATAAATCAAAATATTGTGCTAGAGACTTCCAATTTGTTGCAAAATGAAGGTAAATGCTTGAATATTACTAGAATATAAGCTTTTTAGCTTACAATTGCGTGTTTCGACCATTTCGGTAGAGTCAAAGTTGACCGAAGGTTGAAATTTTGGCAATTATCGTTGTTTATATGAAAATATCTCAAAACTGATAAAAGCTACAACCATGGGTTATTTTTAGATGTATTGTGCATGAAATTGCGCACATTTCCATATATAAAACTTTATATAACGGCTAATTTTAAAATGGTGCAAACATTACCACAATCGCATGTATGATTTTTTTCGGAAGAGTTACCGCGCGGACGTTAGGAAAAAGTTTTTTCATAAATTCACCATAAATCGAAATATTGTGCTAGAGACTTCCAATTAGTTGCAAAATTCAGGTAAATGATTGAATATTACTAAAATATAAGAGTTTTAGCTTACAATTGCGTTTTTTGACCATTTCGGTAGAGTCAAAGTTGACCAAAGGTTGAAATTTTGGAAATTATCGTTATTTATATGAAAATATCTCAAAACTGATAAAAGCTACAATCATGAGTATTTTATTGTTGTATTCTACATAAAAATGCGCACATTTTCATATATAATACTTCATGTAACGGCTAATTTACAATGGTACAAAAATTATGTCAAAGTAACGAAATAATTTCCGAGATGTGTCACAGATACTTTTTAGTGCGACAAGAAAGAAATTCGCGCTTGCGCGCCTGCGTAACGATTGTGAACAAAACAACACCTTGATCCGTGAACTCCCAGCATCCCTCAAGGCGCGTGATTCAAAAGTTTTAGGCTGGTAAGCCTATAAGTATTTTTCCGCGAATTTAAAAAAAAACTTTTGTAAGTCGACGTAAAATACGTCCAGTCGGCACACGGGAGACAAAAAATGTCGACGTAAAATACGTCCAGTCGGCGTAAGAGGGTTAATATGTACTAGTACAAATATGTACATACCTGTAAATAAAGTGTATTAGTGTACATGGTATACAAGAAATACTGTACGTAAATATGTATGTATGTAGTAAAATGTGGAACCTTACCTTTCAAGTGAGGCTATCTCCGAAAGTGGCGACAGAGGATGAGGATAAACAGCAGAAAACTTCTTATAGTACGTACACTTAACTTTACGAAACACATTAAAAAATGTCAGGAAACATAGATTAAACTTTGCGAAACACATTAAGAAAACTGTCACACTTAACTTTACAAAAAAACTTCTTCTTTTTTTCTTTTTTTTACTTTTACATTTTTTTTTTTTTACTTTTTTATACTTTAAGTTTTTTTTTTTTAATTTCAATTTCTTCACCACTTTCAACTTTCTGTTTTGTAGTATCAATTGGATCTTTTTTCTTACTCCTGCTAGTAAAGGCCTCTTTAAAAAATAACTATCCAAGGAAGGTTGCTTCTGCCTGCTTTTCAAAATGCTCCTGAAACGACTCACGCAAACGTCATCGAACTACGCAAGCATACGACCTGTGTAAGCCTTTTCGGGGTGTCTCTTTCCTACAAATGATTGCACCTTGTGAAAAGCAGCGAGAGCATCCTTAATTTCTGCCGTTGTCATAGGGTCGTCCTCCTCCTCGCCGCTGCTAGAGAACTCTTCTTGAATGACGTTATGTTGCATGGCCTCCAACTCCTTCAGGTCATCCGTCGTAAGCTCCTCTTGGTGCTCCTCGAGAAGGTCATTGACGTCGTCCTCGTCAATGACCAGCCCCATGGACTTGCCGAGTGCAACAATCTCGTCAAGATCTGGTTGCGTAACAGTTTCAGGATCGTCAACTGTTCCGGAATCTGCAGCACCAGCTTCGCCCACGTTGAATCCCTCGAAGTCTCAGGCAGATACGGGAACAGGCCAGTGTTTCCTCCATGAAGAATTAAAGGTTTGCCTCAAAACCTCCTGCCAAGCTTGATCGATGAGTCAAATGCATATGACATCAAAATGCTCCTTACAAAATTCACGCAAGGTGAGGTTTGTGGTGTCGGTGATGTCGAAACATCTTTTGAAAAGATGTTTCGTATACAGCTACTTGAAGTTCAATATCACTTGCTGGTCCATGGGCTGGAGGAGAGGGGTGGTGTTAGGAGGAGAGGGGTGAAGCCAGGAGGGTGAGCAGGGGCATTGTCCAACAACAACAGACATTTCAGAGGGAGGCGCTTCTCTTCCAAGAATTTCTTCACTGTCGGGCCGAAACACAGATTTACCCACTCCGTGAACAAAAGTCTCGCTATCCAGGCTTTCGCATTAGCCCTCCCCATCAACAGAAGCTTCTCCTTTAGCACTTTGTGGGCCTTGAAGGCTCGAGGAGTCTCCGAATGATAGACAAGTAGGGGCTTCACCTTGCAATCCCCACTGGCGTTCGAACAAAGTGCGAGCGTAAGCCTGTCTTTCATAGGCTTATGCCTGGGTAGCTTCTTCTCTTCCTGCGTGATGTACGTCCGACGAGGCATTTTTTTTCCAAAAAAGGCCAGTCTCATCACAGTTAAAGACTTGATGAGAACTGTAGCCTTCCTTGATTGTCATCTCGTTGAATGTCTTAATAACGGCTTCGGCTGCTTTCGTGTCCGAGCTGGCTGCCTCCCCATGCTGCACCACTGAATGGATGCGAGTCCGTTTACAGAATTTTTCGAACCACCCATGAGAAGCCTTGAACTCTGGGGTTGGCGTCGATGTCCCTTCTCCTCCGTCGTCTTCAGCCTGGGCAATCAAATCGCCGAAAATAGCGCTGGCCTTGTGGGAGATTGCCGTATCGGTTATTGTATCGCCAGCGATTTCTTTGTCTTTTATCCAGACAAGAAGCAGCCGTTCCATCTCATCGTGCACGTGGCTCCTCTTGCTAGACAAAATAGTCATGCCCTTGGAAGGTGTAGCTACTTTGATGGCATCCTTCTGCTTAAGGATGGTGCTTATTGTCGACGGATTTCGGCCATACTCCTTGGTGATTACACTCAATCGCATGCCAGCTTCATACTTTTTTATTATCTCCATTTTTGTTTCCAAAGAAAGCATCCTCTTCTTTCCTATTTCAACTTTCTTGGGACCCATGACTACGTACATACTGTACATAATTAAGTTATGTAGTACGTATACGTATGTAGTAAAGTTCTCACACAACACGATAAAGTAGTACTACAACGAAATCACTAACGAATTTATGTTAATAAATGAAATCGTATAGAACGAACGAATTCCGTGTGCTTACGATACCGATGATGCCGCCGAGTGGCCAAAACAGCACACCGCTACGTAGATGCATGATGGGATCGGAGAGCAGGATCTTATGGCGTTGACTAGCATCAGGAACCAATGGGAGAGCGGGAGGATGGTGGCGAGTCTACTAAGTTGGTGGAGCGCGAGTTTTAAAATTGTTATCGGTGGTCTGGGCGAATCTCAGGACTTTACAGCAACAACCTTTCGTATCTTGAACAATTTTCGTATGTAGAGCAAAAAAAAAATCTTTGTATTTGCTTTCGTACCTTCTGTAAGTTGAGCCTTTGTATGTCGTATGTCGAGGTACCACTGTATTTAGAAAATATATAAAATTTTATCAAACATAATAATTACTACTGAATTCTGTTTCTTACCCCAAAGTTGTAATTTTACATACTATTGATCTTCAAGCAAAGATAAACTTATGAGCACCTAACCAAATATATCCCCTCCACATTATTTTTTACAGTATATTTGGATTAAATATTTAAAAAATATATACAGTGGACCGCCGCCTATTCAGGGTTCCGGATTCGTGGCTTCACCTATTCTAGGATTTTTCTACGGACGTTTACACACATTTATTCACGGAAAATTTGCCTAGTTGCAGTATTTTTCATGGAGAAATATTCATTAATTAGTACTGTATGTATTTTCATATTTTCATAACTAAATGCATTTTTTGTGATAAAACTATTAAAATACTCAGGCATAAGTATTTTTAGAGGGTTTTTTGGTGTTTGAAGTTTCAAAATAAGAAGTTTTATGCCTTTTTAGAAGGGTGTCAAGTATTCACGGATTTTTAGCTATTCTAGGGGATTGTGGCAATACCGAATTTTGTGCGTTGGCTTTCGAGCATCAGCTTGCAGGGAATGACTGGGAAACTGGTTTTCTCATTCACTCTCTTCTTTAATCCAGAGCTACTTTTTCACTTGCCAACATGGAACATAAACTTGATATATACATTCATTATTCTCTGAACACGTGCGGTAATATTTATGATATCCTTGCTCTGATTGACAATCAAGAAATTTAACCTATCTATACTGACAAAACACAAAGTTTGTTGGTTATTAATGCAGTACAGTACGTATACTGTATCTGCAGTTGCTACAAGTGTGACATAACACTTTTAAAATGCATATTCTAGAGCCTAAAACTTATATTTTTTGTATTCCTTTAGAGAAGAGAAATTGAGACATCCTATTTACCTTTAGAAGTGTAACATTTACGAAATATTTTTATTTTAAACCATTTGTAAGTATGTATTGAAGAAAAATGTTTGATGGGCTCCTGGGGAATTGAAACTTTCTTATACTGAATCTGTACATCATTCATGAAATACTTTCCCTCACAGGTTGATTTCCATGAGCCCATGAAGCAAAACACCTTGAAGATGCACAATTGCGCATACTGTCCTTTCAGCACTCAAAACAAGACCAACATGGACAACCATCTGTTAGTGCACACAGGAGAAAAGCCTTTCAGTTGTGAAATATGCGCGGCTCCCTTTTCACGGAAAGGCAACCTCAAGACCCACATGAGAACACACACACTGGAGAAAAGCCATTTTGCTGTCTCAGATGTCCATATCGATCGATTACAAAACAACAACTTCAATATCATATGATGAGAATACATAAAGAAGGATCAGTTTCATATACTAATGAATACACATTGTGAAGGATCGCATGTGCACCATACAAGAAGTGATTCCAAATCTGTTGAGACAAGGCCATGAAAAGGGCATTTATTGTAGTAACCGTACAAGTGCATTAGATTTACTACTCATTTAGTGGTTATTAAAACACTACTTTTATTTTTTGCAACACTGCTGTTCATATGAAGAGAACCTCATTTTTATCTGCTCATTCCAAACCCAAGAATTATATAGGACCACCTTCCATAAATTGGAATCCCAGTCTCAAATGCTTGTACCATTCGATATCAAGAAATTTTCACTCCACAACCCACCGACTTTCTATTACTCCTCAGTCTTTAATGCAACTCTCGTGTCAACATCTTCGCAGAGTTGCTCTTCTAGGATATAGCTCCAGTGATTTTTAAATTTAGGGTTCTATTTTTCATTTTTTTTTCAATAATCATTTTTTTCTTTGTGTGGTTTGTATGGGAAGTAACATGACAAATTTTTTATTTGAATTTGTTATTCTGTGTGTGTATGATTTATTAATATTTTATTTGCTGAGTTTATTTATCATGCCTTGATGTAGTACTTGCCTTGACATGTTTTCTCTCAATAAATTTGTAAAGATTGGTCTGTTGATCAGTAGGTACCGTTTAGAGCAGAGATCCTATGGGCAACATGAGATCATCAGTAGATGCCAGTTTTGACTCATCAGCTTCTGGCCTTCCCTTCATGGCTATTTCTCCTGAACCTCTTGTCAGGGATTAGGTATTTTCTGATGCTGCAGTGTTTCCCCTACCACCTCCTCCTCCTCCTACAGTCTTTAGTCATGTCAACGAAACCAAATTGTACAAGTCTGGGAATTTCTCCTGGTTAACCCCCGGGAACAATATCCTATCTACCTCTGTTGCTCCTGCAGTCGCCTGTCTCTCTGCCTTGTCTCTTAGGTCTACCTTGCTAAGTTGGCAGAGTACTTTTTTTCTGATTGTTTAAAAAAAATTGTTTCCTCTGAAGCAGTGAGCGATCAACAGTCAGATTGGCCAATAAATGACTCTTTGGTTAATGAGTTACATGTTGCTGCTTTTCCACCTGATGCTCCATCTGTTGCTGCAAATGTTGGTGTGTTATCTGGTCACGAAGATTTTTGCTAAGCAGAGGAGTACAACAGCCAAGGTTCATCCTGGAGGTTCAAGTGTGATGTCTGATACACACTGAAGGAATTGTCATATCTTTCTGTCCATGTTCACTCCATTTAGATGTCTTGAAAGTAATATAACAAGTGTAAGCACTCCTTGTTTGTACCAGTTTTCATTTTTTGGCTTCCGCAGTTAGGGCTATGGACACGATATTGAGATAGTCTGAACATCTACGCCTTCCCTTACTCTGGGCAGATTTGCCAAGTCCTGGTAATGTTCTCGGCTTCATTGGGCTTCCAAATCAACTCTAATGGCTTCTTTCTGGTTGCAACAGGATTGGTTCATGTACCTCCCATACCTAGTAGTCGACAATCTTAAGAGTTCTTCTCTGCTAGAAGAGACTCTTGAAGCAGCAGCATATTCACCAATTTCTCAATCTCTCCAACTCCAGGGATGGATGATACCCAGCATTATTTTCTAGAGTAGATAGCTTTTACCAAGATGGTGAGTGAAGTTTGTTGTTAGTGAACTTCATTTCTTTTTCTCCAGACTCAAGTTGTCATTGTTAGCAATCAAGGGATATAGGGCTGACCTTTTGCAAGTTTTCAGCCAGTATGGGTTGGACTTTGGTGCTGGTAACAGCATTTCATGCCAGTTCTATAATTGCAGAAAGTCAGCTTCCAAGCTAGATAACGCAAGGTAAAAGCAAGGAAAATTTTCCTTAAGCTGTACATAACCCACTTAAGTAAAACTGTTGGGCACTATTGAGTAAATATGCCATACACGGATATGTTCTACATATGTATCCTACTGTCAACTTGTGCACTGTCAAAGTAATTGCACTGTAGACAGGGGAGATATCCTTGCGCTGCCAAGGGAATGTACTTACCCAACAGAGGAGACGTCGTACGAGGTGATCTCTCCTGATGACATAATACGATCAGTCTGCTCCTCATCAGAGGAGACCTCCTATGATTATAGGATATGTGTAGCCTTCCAAAATATATTTTGCGTACAAGTGAAAGAGAAAGGGGTTCTTTTTATTGTCTTTATGGAGTTTATTTTGTTATAAATATGGTGAAATAAGGTGGATAGTTACTTTTGGCCTAAAGATTTCATTTTAAAGTAATGATTGCTGTTTATAAGCATATTTAGTGTTTATGGCTGCAAATAAACGTAATTATAACCAACGAAACTAAGTGTTGATTCCAAGAGAAAAGGAGATTGCTTTTTTTGTTTTTAAGTGTATTTATGGAGTATACTTTGTTACAAACATATGAATAATGTAGATAATATAAGAATATTAATTGTTTACCACTATGTGGTATTCACAATATTGGTTGAGGAAGGGTAAGGAGTTGGCCTTGCACACCCTAAGACATTTTAAAGTGCCATTATCAGGATTTTGACATTATCCAATTATTACAGCCCTTGGCTGTATTAATATAGTAGATAATTGATTGATTACCATATAGTAATTAGATTTAGTGCCCTGAAATCATTCATAGGCACAGGTATGTGCAGAAGTTTGTGGGCTGAATATCTGCATACCTCCAATTTTGTAGTACAGTACTTCAAGGTCATGTGTCTGCTGTTAAATTTAAATTAATTTTTTTTTTTTTACTTTTACATGTATTGATTCACTTTGCTTTTGGCTCTGCTTCCGTTTGTCATGGTTAATATTAGGGCACAGCAAAATATAAAATCATAGTGTTCTTGTTCTGCAGTTAAGTTCTCAATATCCTTATTTGTGTAAATGCATACATGCAGTAAAGAATAGTTTTACTTCATTGCCTAATACTAAATATTATTGTGTTTGCCCTCCTGTATGTTTTATTTCACCAGTTTCTTGACTTTAAATAAAAATACTCTATATAAAAGGAAATATTCAGACACTTCTACTCAAGTCAGCTTCACTGATGTATCTCTTTCTTTTTTATCGATACCAGATATTTACATGAATGTACAACCTCATCACTATATGACAAGTAGTAAGCAGGTTGCATTAATCTGATTATTGGCAACAGAACGCTGGTGCTACAGGATTAAATTACTTTTTCTATATACACACAGCACGTTTTCAATCAGTGGGGTGGATTTTAAAAGTAGGGAAAAACCTGAATGAAATGTAATTTGAAGATTTGACTCAAATATAGTGTTTTAAAAGCATTATTATTTTTTTAGCCTGATTTATGCTATATATCCAGGAACATCCACACACTGTACAGTAAAAATGCCATAAATACATCAGCAACTCATATCACAAACAGGTTGAAGACACGTCAGTGACCATGAGTGGAGAAAAAACCTTTGGCCAATGCTTGATAATTGTATTAAACATCTGTTAGGTCTACGTACTAATACGTACCTATCAAATTTTATTCACCCTGTTTGTGATCAATGTTAAGATGCTGGTGTTTATTAAAGACATTTTACAGTACTAGTGTGGATTCACCCTTACAAATCAGAATGTAGATCTCATAGATCTGACACTATGTTAGGCCTTAAAAAGATTTTTATTAGAAAGAGTTGTGCCTTTACAGTAATGTGTGACTCGTAAAAGCTTGATAAAAAATAACGACTAAAAAGACGAGAGCAGTATCATTGCTTTACGTTCTCTTTCTCGCAGATTGAGAATTCTTACGAGGAAGTAGCAGCAGATGGAAGGAAGATCCACAAGTGTATGCACTGCCAGTTTACTTCAAATCATAAAACTAAGTTGGAACGTCACATACTGGTGCACACAGGAGAGAGGCCATATGCATGTTCCTTTTGCTCTTATGCATTTACACAGAAAAGTAACTTAAAGAGGCACATGCAAACACACACAGGAGAGAAGCCTTTTGCATGTCCAACGTGTCCTTATCGTGCAGGGCAAAAGAGGAACTTAAGGAGTCACATGATCATCAAGCATGGATATCAGATGACAAGTATGTTCATGTTCCTTCAAAGGAGAGTGAAGTACTTCATATAAAAGCAATGCATACCATATATACGTATTACATGACTGAGGTTGCCATATGTAAATGATCTGAATTTAAATTATCTGTTCATTCAAAATGTAGGACACGCGCAAGAACATGCTTCACAACACCAATGGATGAGCATATGGTACCTTCATCATCTTTAAGTTTTGCAAAAACCTGTGTAATTCATGGTGGTGATTTTCTATGAATTTGAAAGACTTGAACATTTATGCCGAGGATGTTTTTCTTAGATGTCCTATATGTATTTAAGGCTAAACAGGTGTTACTTTAATTTGTGGCTGATCTAGATATTACAGCTCATTTATCATTAATATAAATGACAGGTTTCTATTAGCTATGTAATTTGCTTTTGGTGTCTGATAGCTTGCCACAATGGCATGTAACTATAAAGTCATATGTAGTAGTGTCATTCATTGCCTTACAATACAATCCTCTCAACTGACAACTCCTCCTCCTCACAGATCCAGAATTCTTACAAGAAAGCAGCAGCTGATGGAACGTACTGGAAGGTGCACAGGTGCACATATTGTCAGTTCACTTCAATTAATAAGACCAAGTTGGAACGCCACCTGATGGTCCATACGGGAGAGAAGCCCTTTGCCTGCTCCTATTGTCCGTCTGCATTCTCACAGAAAAGCAACTTGAAGAGGCATATGCAAACTCATACAGGAGAGAAACCTTTTCTGTGTCCACTGTGCCCGTATCGTGCTGGGCTAAAGCAAAATCTAAAGGCTCATATGATTATGAAGCATGGATATTAATGGCCATACAAATCATTCTGTTTCAGTAGAACAACTTGAGGCATCTGCCATAAACTGAATGTAATAATAATGAGATCAGTTTAAAACAGGTATAACAGTAATGTAGGCAGAAGTTTCCAAATATGTTTCCATTATATTGCTCAAATTAATGTTCAAGGAATACTAATTAAATCTGATTTCTGTATGCTATTATAGGCAGATCCCGGTTATCAGTGGGATATCCGTTCTGACGGCTTGATAAAAATCGACGATAACCAAAAATCGGCGATTTATGGCACTAATTGTTAATGATGCCTCTATTATCGGCGCTGATAATGCCAAAAATTGACTATTTTTAGCGCTAGACAACCTCCATAAAACCAGATTGTTGATAACCGAGTTCTCCAGTAACCGGGGACTGCCTGTAGTAGTATTTAGATAAGTTTTTGCTTGTTGTCAAGTTTAAAAAATTATAAAAAATAAAGTTAGATAACACTACAGTATCAGATTTGTTAAAATATATTGGTTTTATGTATGCATTAATACCTTATAGAATGTTCAAGCAGGCTACTTAGGAACTAAAACTCAAACGTGAGCTAATCAACTGTTGCTAAGTGACAATAATAGACCGATAGGTGGCCGCTCTTCTATTATGATCCAGAATATGAGAAAATCTCTGTACCTTAAGACATTTCCTTGTGATTTTACAAGTATCAAAGACTATATAATTTTAGTTGACATTTATTGTGTTTTGTTCCTTCATCAAATTTTCTTTATAATGAGGGGAATACGAATGCAGTTCTTACATTTTATTAGAGAATGCAAGTAGAGAACTTGCATTAGAAGTGTGAAGGTTAAAAGTTTCATTGGAACTATTCTTTAACCTTATATTTAGTTACTTCCATTCCTCCTTAATGATAATGGACATTCCATAAGGTGTTTTATAAAATTATCATGACTTCAATTATTTACAGCAGGGAGAGGGACATTTTTTTTGGCATGTTGATACCCTATCTAGTGAACACCATTACTACTTTAACTCTACAATGATGAGTCCATACTGTACACAACTAAATGAGAATTCCCAATAACAAAGGGCACCAAGGATAAGATCAGTGAAAAAGTCTATGTATTTTATTACTGAATCAGCTTGATATGGTAAAGAAAGGTATGTATTATGTATGTAGTGACCTGAAAAGTATTTAGATGACAAGAATATGACAAATTTTCTAAAACAATTTGTATTTTTCATAGCTATAAACCTGAGGTCTTAAAAATAGGATAATTTTCTAACGCCTAGCCGGATCTGGTTAAACAATCTGTGAGATCTGGCAACACAAGGTTTGTTCGTGTATGAACAAGATTATAAGGAAACTTGTAACAGTAGAGGAATGTCCATCCTTAATGAAAAGTTGAGCTGTCTCCTTCATTTAAAGATCCTGACTGTGGACAATAGCAACACAACACTTAAGCTGTACAATGGACAAAAATTCATCATCAAGCTTGTTATGTCTACTGTGATCTGTGGTGAAAACGTGATACATCCTGGTCAGAACAGATACTTGTATATGTTGAATAAATGCTAATCCAACATCATACATGTACAAAGGTAGAGGTTCCTTTGAACATCAAAAATGATGAACAAAACCAAGATGTTGAAGATGATGAAATGATATGACTAAATTAACTACAGCAACAACTAAACAAATCAAGGTTGACACAAGCTGTGGGTAATGCTGACTGAGTTTACCATTACTGGAAGAGGAGACTGTAGCATATGATGTTGAGGTATACAAAGAAAATGATGCAGTAAAACAACCAACAGCCACTGGAAAAAATGAATAGCCTTGAAAATAGCTTGCTACAAGAATATTCCTTAGTTGATGTTAATTGACAAAGTTTTTAAGATGACCTCTACCAGCAAGATAAATACTGTTCAGATCATATTATAGTAAGTATTATGATAAATTATAATTTATCTTTGCCCTAGGTACACAAGGACATCATCTTAAAATTTGTGAAGATTATCATCTTTAATTTTGTGAAGATTATAGGCCTTGTGCATGCACTGTTTTAAAATGACAAATTTTCTAAGACAATTTGTATTTTTCATAGCTACAAACCTGAGGTCTTAACAATAGGATAATTTCTAGCGCCTAGCTGGATCTGGTTAAAAAAGATGAAAGCAAGGAATCTTGTGATATTTGGCAACACGTGTAGATCGGGTGAAGGATGGTTGAAGACATCTATGATCGCGCATCAGTCTTTCCCAACTCAGGATGTCGTAACACATAAAGGGGCGGCTAGAGGCGGGCAGTATAATGTTAAGACCTCAGGTTTGTAGCTATGAAAAATACAAATTGTCTCGGAAAATTTGTCATTTGTTCATACGTGAACAAACCTTTGGTGTTAACAATAGGATAGACTCATACATGGAGGGAGGTATAAGACATCCTAGACTGGCTGGGGGCATACCCATCAGTCCAGCTCTCAAAAGGAACGGTTTTTGGAGAGGGACTGAAGCCCGTTGAGAAGCTAGATAAATTGATATCTAACCACTCAGAACCTGAGTGACGTACAATGATATATGGGAAAACCATTGTATAGGGAACCAAAGAGAAACTTTGACTGTCCAATAACAAACCAAGACACTAGGGTTTGTATTACTCCCGACTCCTCCGTGCCAAAGAGTGGAACCTATGCTACCAAAGATATTTGTATGTTGCACGACCACACTACCAGTATGACTACCTTACTCACCTGTATCAGACCAGCAAATGACGTGTCTATTCCTTAAACCGCCTAAAGGAAGAAGGAAAGGTACAAGAGGAAAAAAGCAGACCAGCTAACTCACTCATTCTCTCATCCACACAATCATCTTAGGTAAGATACAAAGGTGCCTTGTTCAGGGCAACTATGAGTTACACAACCTGTTGGGCAGCCACCACAGGACCTAGGGCCTGGATAGGGCACAACAAAAGCTCTTGAGCATCACCACCCACAAAGTCAGTCAGAGATGGAATGGAAAACGAAGTCAACCTGTCATCATGCACAGAGGGATTCTGGGTCTTGGCCACGGACTCCGGGACAAATTCGAAGGACATCGACACCCAACCTCTGGTGTGCTTCACCTCACAGCTCAGATTGTGGAGTTCTCCTAGCCTCTTGGAAGATGCCAAAGCCAGAAGGAATACTGTCTTGAGCGTCAAGTTCCTGTCAGATGAGCGACGCAGGGCTCATATGGACTTTTAGTGAAGCTCGTAAGAACCAAGGAAACATCCCACGTCTGAGGCTTGAGCTCTCTAGGAGAACTCGACTGCTCAAACCCATTAAGCAGCAGGGAAAGTTCCCAGGAAGAGATGTCGATACCCTTAAGGCGTAACACCAAACTCAGGGCGCCGCCCTATAGCCTCTTATGGCAGAAACGGACAAACATTTCTCGTCTCTGAGGAAGGTTAAAAGTGTCTGCTATTCGCTGAATAGAGGTCTCGAGTGGAGAAAAATCCCGTTTACGACACCAATCACAGTAGATCGCCCATTTGCCTTGGTAAACCGCGGGTGGGTCGACTTTCTAAGACTGCTGGACATGTGCCCAGCTGATCTCTGAGAAAAGCCTCTCGCTCGGAGGAGATACTTGATAGCCTCCAACCGTGAAGAGACAGGGATTCTACTGACTGGTGGAACCTTTCCGCATGGGGCTGACACAGATGTTGCAAAGGGGGAATCTCCCTTGGAACCTCTGACAACAACAGCAGATCTGGAAACCATTCCACCTGAGGCCACAGAGGGGGTACCAAAGTTATCCTGAGACCCTGTGAACTCATCAGCCTGTTCAGAACCTGACGAATCAAACAAAACGGAGGGAAGGCATACACCTCCAGGTTGTCCCAGGGATGTTGGAATGCATCCTCTGCCAATGCTAAAGGATCTGGAACCACTGAACTTCTAGAATACCAGGTTCCTGTTAAAGCATGTCGCAAAAAGGTCCAGCATGGGTCTCCCCCAAATCTGGAAGAGCTTGTCTGCAACCAATTGATGAAGGGACCACTCTGTGCCTAGGATCTGATCCCGGCGACTGAGTTTGTCTGCGACCACATTCCGTTTCCCTGGGATATACCTGGCTGAGAGCTCTACCTAACTGCTGACCGCCCACTAGTGAAGCTCGACGGTCAAGGCGTGAAGTTGATGTGAAACCAGGCCTCCCTGTTTGTTCACATAGGCTATCACCGTGGTGTTGTCCGACATGAGAACAACAGAATGATCCTCTACCTTCCCTCGAAACTCCTTCAGACTAAGGAAAGCCACCTTCAACTCCAAGATGTTGATATGTTGCTGCTTGTCCTCCAAACTCCAAACGCCTGTAGTGATGAGGCCGCCTAAATGAGCGCCACAACCTGCGAGGGAGGTATCCGAGAACAGAAGGAAGTCCAGTGGAAGAGAACGCAGAGGGACACCCTTCAACAGATTCTGGTCGTCCAACCACCAACGAAGGTCTTCTCTCACTTCCAGAGACAGAGGAACCATTAACAGGGGAGAGTCCCCAGCCGAAGACAAGAATTCTCCCAGTCTCTATTGCAGAGACCGAAGATGAAGATGCCCATGAGGGACCAGCTTCTCCAGGGAAGACGACACTCCCAGAAGAACCTGCCACTGATGAGTTGACTGATGTGACTCTGACAGGAAGTTGCGCGCTACTGCCCACAACTTGTTTAATCTTTGAACTGATGGGAAAACTTTTGCCACTGTCGTATCGATGACCATGCCCAGGAAGGGAATCCTTTGAATGGGTACGAGGTTCGACTTTTCCTGGTTGACTAATATGCCCAGGTCCAGACAGAACCGAAGTAGACGATCCCTATCCTGCAGCAGCTTCTCCCTGGAAAATGCCAAGACTAACCAATCGTCGAGGTACCTCAGCAAACGGATACCCTGAGCATGGGCCCAACTTGACATGAGAGAGAAGACCCTTGTGAACACTTGAGGGGCTGTCATCAGCCCGAAGCACAAGACTTTGAACTCGAAGATCTTGTCTGCAAGAGAGAAGTGAAGGAACTTCCTCACGGCTGCCAACATCAAGCGCGGGGTCTCCATCTTGAACCGTGTCTTCCAGATGAAGTGATTCAAGGTGGATAAGTTGATCACAGGCCTCCAAGAAGATGTGACTGTAAAACCCCGGGGACAGACGCACTACTTCCTCTATCGCATCATTGTCCAGTATTTTCTGCACTTCCTCCCGAAGAGCCAAGAACTTCAGAGAATCTGGAGGATATGCCTTCCTGAGCTGCGGCTTGTCCGACAGAGGAGGAGAGAAGTTGAATGGCAGTAGGTATTCCACCCAAAGGACATCTACCACCCACTTCTCCACCCCATAACTCTGCCACTTGGCCCAATGGCCAGCCAGGCATCCCCCCACCCATGGCGCAGGAGAGGGAAAGGCACCTAACTTACTGACGGCCCCCTTTACCTCTGCCCCTTCTTGGCTTAAAGGAACAAGAGCGAAAGGGGCTTTGATCTTCTGACTTAGGCTGTGTCGAATGGGAAGGATCTGCCAAAATCGAACTCCTCGATGGCCTACCAGGCGACAATCTCCTTGACTGCTGCTGGACAGGGGGAGGAGGAGGAGCTGGACGTCTCCGAGGACGAGACTCTGACTTAGACACAGCCTGGTGCACCAGCCTGTCTTTGGTGTCAGCCTGGCGCCGGTCTATCGCATTCTCGAGTTCTGTCTGAGGAAACAAAAATTGGGACTCCAACAGATCTTCGTTCCTCAATGCCAGCAAGGACTCGGTGTCGAACGATCTCTCCATCCTAGACATAGCCGCGTCCCTTCTAATCAGAGGAAGATTAGTCCATAAATTAGCACTGGGGTGAGCCAAATTTGAAAACGCCTTGCCCCCAGACTGCAACAGACTGGCAAGCGAGGAGGCACTCACCAACCCTTCCGGGGACCTGTCGGAAGCTACCTTGGCAAAAACCACAGACCAGAGGTCCATCCAAGAAACCATCTGCAACATGGAGGCCTCCGTAGATTCCACTGCTGAGGCATCTTGCGGAGTTAAGGACGGAGCCACCGACCTCACCTGCTCCAAAATCAAACCCGGCTTCAGGCGAATGATGACTGGGTTAAGATGGAGTGACAACAAAAATGCAGAGCTCGTAGCACAGTACTTCCTATGTCTCGTGAGAGGCGGGGGTAGTAGTTTGGTAGAGCCCTTAGAGCAAAGCGAACCATCCCGGTCCGAAACAGAGGCGTTAACCTCCTGCAAAACCGACTGAATGTGCCCCGACAAAGGCAGCTGAAGAGATGATTTGGGGTCCTTAGTAGCTCCCACCAAGGCTTCCAAGCAAGAAGATGACCGAGCCTGAGTCCTACTTTCCAAATTGTTAAACCCACGAATGAGATCAACAACTTCTGAAAAGGAAGACAGAAACACTCGCGTCTCCCCCTCCTCCTGCTCCGGCAACGGAGACCGACGAGGAGGAGGATGTGTAGGCTCTTCTAAGGCATCTTCCCCACCAAAATTAACGGAAGGGTTAGCAGCCACACAGCCCGAAACCCCAACTAGCCGTTAAACGCCTATTGGACGTATTATATGTCGACTAAAATTGTCTGTCGGGTGCTTATCGGACATACGATACGTCGACTACAAAAAGTTTTTTAAATATTCCTGGAAAAATAGTTATAGGCCTAGTTTGCAAAAAATTTGAAATCACGCGCCTTGAGGGATGCTGGGAGTTCACAGATCAAGCTGTTGTTTTGTTTACGAGCGTTACTCAGGCGCGCATGCGCAAATTACTTTCTTCTCGCATCAGCAAGCTCAGCGACGCGTCGTCGGAGAGCGATCTCTTGCCGTATTCGTGTTTTGCAGAACTTTTGAGTGTTAAGAGTATTTGTGACGTAACAGGACGTTCACAGAGATGTCCCAACATCGTCAGGAGCGTGAAAGGTGTGTATTGCCTGTTAGTAGTGATAGTGTGAGTCAAGTTTTAGACTTGGATGCTGGAGAGGGACCAATGCGGCCTCATGTGGCCGAAAGTGTCCAAGGACCACATCCTGTGCCTTTTACGACCCCTAGGAAGCATCAGGGTGTCCTGAGGGGCATTTGTAAACATTTGGGAGGCCTCCAACAAAAGGACAGACGAATACTTGTTGGAGCTTGATTGAGAGCAGCTCCCAAGTCCTCCCAAGTCCTCATTTTAAATGGCAGTTGGTCATCTAGTGACGAGGACATCACGCCCAATGTCAGTGATGACGAATATTTGCCCCCAAATGATTGTACGGGAGCCACAGCCTGAAAGTGAGCTCGAATTTAGTGGTTTTAGTGCGTATGAGGGAGAATCTGAGGAGGAGGAGGAGGCGCCGAGTTTTGCTGTAGGAGACGAGATAGAGAGCGATGGTGAAAGCGAGGGAGATGGGCCAGTGGGGGGGTGGGAGTGCGAAGCCGTGCCCGAGCATGTGCACGGGCCCGTAGAAGGTCACAATGTCACGGCAGCCTAGGTGAAGGCCGTTCGTCTGAAAGTTATGAGGGGTGGTTGGAGGACCCCACCCCACCTAACATGCACCCATTCACATCAGCATTTGGACTGACCGTACCTGTTCCTATCACTGCACTGGGGTTCATTCAGCTCTTCCTGACGCGGGAATTGCTAGAATACCTGGTTGCAGAGAAGACGGATTACACTCGGTAATGCCGTGACGAACTGCAGAAGACGTTGTCGTATTGCTGGCGGGGCTGCAACCAACCTCACAGACATGGCGCATTTTTTGGGGCTCCACATTTTTTTTGGAATGATGCCTGCTGCCAAATTCAGGCAATATTGGAGGCGGCATTTTTTTTTAAGTACACCCAACGTGCCCAGCATCACGGCCTGTGATAGTTTCCTGGCGTTGGACAGGTATTTCAACGCCTTCAACCGAAGGGCCATACCCCGGAATAACCCCGATCGCCAAGAACCTTTCTTTGGATGAGGGGATGATGCCTTACAAAGGATGTCTCAGTATAAAAGTGTACAACCCCAAGAAGTCAAAGAAATATGGTGAAAAATTATTTTTTAATACGGAGTTCAACACTGGATACGTCGTGGACTTCTCGGTGTATTCCGGGGTCTTCTCCACGCTGCATGACACTGTGTTCAGTCTTGTGGATCGTTTCCGTAACCAGGGATACCACTTGTTTATGGATAATTATTATAACTCGGTATCCCTGGCCCAGGAACTGTATGAAGCAGGTGTGCACATCAGTGGTACCCTTCGGTTGGTGCGTGGGGCCCCGAATGTCCTCAAGAGGTTTGCTAGCCAGCCGCAACATCTGGCAAGAGGAGAGACAGAGTGGCGGCGGAAGGGAGATGTCTTCGTCATCTGTTGGAAGGGGGTCCGACTCGTGCCCATGATTACGAGTCATAAGCCTATCCAAGAAGAGATCGTCCAGTGGAAGAAGACACACGTCGGCAGGGCCGAGTTACGTATGAGGAGTTTCATGTCCAGCAGCCTACTGTCATTGGGCACTACAACAGGCACATGGGAGGAGTTGATCTCTTTGATCAACTCATCCAGTATTATCCCTTCGCCAGGAGAACCAGGAAATGGACACAGAAGCTCCTCAAATACATCTTTCAGTTGGCCCTAGCTTTTATCAGTTTTGAAAAATTTTCATATAAATTATGATAAAAAGAAAAAATTCTACCTTCAGTCAACTTTAACTCGACTGAAATGGTAGAAAAAATGCAATTGTAAGCTAAAACTCTTACAGTCTAGTAATGTTCAATCAATTATCTTCATTTTGCAACAAACAGGAAGTCTCTAGCACAATATTTCGGTTTATGGTGATTTTTTGAAAAAAACTTTTTCCTTTCCTCCTTGTGCGGTAACTCAGCCGAAAATCTCAGAAATGCTTTAGTCACCTTTGCATCGTTTTATATTAGGCCTTACATAAAGTGTTATAAATGAAAATGTGCGCAATTTCATGTAGAATACAAAAACCAAATAACTCATGGTTGTAGCTTTTATCAGTTTTGAAATATTTTCATATAAATCACGATAAATTGAAAAATTTGACCTTCAGTCAACTTTAACTCCACCAAAATGGTAAAAAAATGCAATTGTAAGCTAAAACTCTACAGTCTAGTAATATTCAATCAATTATCTCCATTTTGCAACAAACAGGAAGTCTCTAGCACAATATTTCGATTTATGGTGATTTTTTGAAAAAAAACTTTTTCCTTCCCTCCGCGCGTGGTAACTCGGCCGAAAATCTCAGAAATGCTTTAGTCACCTTGTCATAATTTTCACACGGTTTTATATTAGGCCTTACATAAGGTGTAATACATGAAAATGTGCGCAATTTCATGTATAATACAACAAAAAATAACTCATGGTTTTAGATTTTATCAGTTTTGAAATATTTTCATATAAATCATGATAAACAAAAAAAATTCAACCTTCGGTCAACTTTAACTCGACCGAAATGGTCGAAAACTGCAATTGAAAGCTAAAAAACACTTACAGTCTAGTAATATTCAATCAATTATCTTCATTTTGCAACAAACGGGAAGTCTCTAGCACAATATTTCGATTTATGAAGAATTTTTGAAAAAAAACAATTTTTTTACATCCGCGCATTACGAATTCATGCATCATTTTGTGATAATATTTTCTCTGTGTTGCTTTGATCGTTTTACAACTTGTTATATACCAAAATCATTGCAATTTAGTGTACAACGAAAAAAAATGAACTCATTAGCTTTAACCATTTTGCTCACAGGGCAATTTGTATAATTATATATGAAATTTTTTCTTGTGCTGTTATATATTCCAATATTTATATATGATATTTTTTTAAATTTCTGATGGTTGCATACTAAACTTCAGGCAATGACAAAAAAATGAGCCACAAATGAACTCTTAATCTTAAAAACTAAGCGTGCTGTGATTAAAAAAAAAAAACTTTTTTTGGGCTTCAGCGCTTACTCCCGAATGCCGCTGGCATACAAGAGACACTGGGAAATAGCGGCTTGGCGTTTAAGGGTTAAGCTGTCTGGGCTGGGTCCATGCGTCGGTTTCTGAGACGAACCCACTATAACACTAGGAACATCACTTACCTCAACAGATGACTCCACGTCCATGAATGGTCACGGGTGTGTGGCGGACGTACGTACGTGAGATGGGGGGAAACTCGAACACTCAAGATTGAAGGAGAATCCCTTAGAGTCAAACTCTTGGAAGCACCAGTGAGAGAGGCAGGCAAACACTCCAGCTGCACCAACTCCGTGCTCACTTCGGAGTTGGTGGGGGGGGGTAACATGCCCGAGAATCGAGGCAGAGGACAAAGCATCTCCTGCGCACCCACCACTAACACTGCCCGAAACACTCTTGGGAACATGTCCGTGTTGTTCCTCCCTCGAAGGTGAAAGAAGGGCAAAGTCCTTAGCCTTCCAACGCTTGATACTCCGACGGGGCGTAGAGGGGGAAGAGGGAGAGGAAGACAGCACTAGTTTCTTATGCGCACTCTTCTCAGGAGGTGGGGACGAAGCAACACGTTTCCTACCAGTCCTCCCAACCGATCCAGTACAGAGTCCAACCTCTGAAGCACTGCCTGGCATATGACCTCAGACTGATGTGCCAGAGAAGGCTCCGATTACAAGGATGGGAGATGTAGCAAACTGGGCGGCAGTGATGACGTCACGGCTGAGAGACGGATCAGAGGAGACGACTGGGAGAGACGTCATCGACGGGAGTGACGTTACAAGTGGCGGTGACGTCACGGCTTCCCCTCGGTGCAAGGGGGAATGAGACGCCACTGGCGGAGGAATACAAAGACGGATCCGGATCCCGTGACGTAATCAATGAGGCTGATGCCACAGGGTCACTCCATCTCGAAGCGGCAGTAGACACTGGCAGAGCAATATAAGATAGCCAACTGCTGCTACCCATGAAGACGAGGCCACGAGGAGGGGGGATGGCCTGGCCAGACCGGGGAGGGGGGTGAGAGCCTCCACAAAATGCGCTAGCACCCTCTCCAAGGACGGGGTACCCCCTATCCTGAGTGTCTTCCAAATCGCCACCATTTTGGACGCCTCTGACTCTGGAAGAGAAGAGATTGATGAAAAAACCTCACCCTTCTCTGGAATCAAATAAACTCCCGAGGAAGAAGGGGCTACATTACAAACATTAGCCTAGCGGCCTCCCAATACTTCCATCGATGAATCAATTGAAGAAAAGGAAGGAGACACAGGGACAACGCCACTATGAGGGTTGACTACTGCAGGAGACGAAACATCGGGCGCAAAACCTTCCCAAGTAGAAAAGGAAGAGTTGAAACCCTCCAACGTTCTCTCTTGCCATAAAACGACCTCCACTGCTCCTCATGCCATACCCGGCATTCTGTGTAAGGATTCGTAATAGTACAAAAATTAGACCGACACCTACTGCATGTGATGTTAGGGTCAGTCACTGCTGAAGCCAAAAAACGAGAACACGGAAAACCTGGAACTCCAGGGCACATGTGCTGACGCCGAGAAGGAGCAGAGGAAGCCATAATACCAGCCAAACACACACACACACACACTAAACAGAAGCGAAACGGAAAAGGCCAAGAGAGGTTAACACGACTCTCACCCAGGCGGTCAAAAGAAAGACTGATTCGCGTTCATAGGTGAATGGTCTTCAACCATCCTTCACCCGATCTACGCATGCGTTGCCAGATATCACAAGATTCCTTGCTTTCATCTGTTTTTTAAACCGGATCCAGCTGGGCGCTAGAAATTATCCTATTGTTAACCCCTTCTTTACCGAGTGGGTGAGCAGAATGTAAACATTGCATTCGCTGCCGAACTGAATCTCTCGGTAGTGACTCCAGTTTGGAGGGGTGCCGATCGTAAAAATATTTGCCAAAAATACACTAATCAAGACAGGCTAATGAAATTATCAGGTATTATTAGCACTATAATAACGCATATTCTCTGTTAGTTTTATCATCCTACAGGGAAAATAAATGATTTTATGAAATAAATGTGAAACTCAGTGTCCTTTGTACAAGGGACACTGGTGGTCGGTGAGAAAACTACAGTCTTGAATAGAAATTCGGTCTTACAGAATGTTGGTACGTATATCGCACCTGGAACATGCACATAAAGTATTATCAAAATAGAACAGTAAATAAGCACGTAATAACAAAAAAAAAAAAAAAAAAAAAAAAAAAAAAAAAAAAAAAAGAGAGAGAGCAAAAACTAAAGCGAAAGCCCCGCCAATAAATATGGAAATCGCAAATTTTATAGTATATCTTTCAAAAATTGGTCGATGTCATTTTCTACGTTTTCTAAGATTAGTTTCATCACAGAAAACAACTTTAGGGGCATCAGGGGTATCTAAACTAATTTTTCAAGTTTCTTGTCCTCAGAAAAAATAGTTTTTTTGCTTTTTCTCTGGTTTGGTTTTTTATGTATAAAGTTACTATAAGGCTTTATTTTTACCTTCATTTATCTGGTGTTCATATCTTTTATTTGTAAAATGTAATAAGTGAATAAATAAATAAATACAGTAAATGATGATACAACTGGTTTTATACTTGGGTAGAAGTTATTACATGTTTACGCTTGTCTGGTTTTGTGATTTTTTGTTGAGACGCAGTTCATCTGTCACCTACACACTACTATAAGTAGTAATAATATTTTTTGGGGTTCATCATACGTCTGGCATCGTGTCATACTGTTTATTTTGCTCCAAACTCTTCAAACCGAAATTACAGAATGATTGGAAGTCCCTATCTGAAAAGAGGAGTTTTGGTGGTACTATGCTTACCACCTTTATGCACCCGGTGCGGTGTAGTAGACTTGAATGGTGGTACCCACCTACCTCCAAACAAACGTTCGGTAATGAAGAGGTTAAGAACGAAGGTTTGTTCGCGTATGAACATACGTACAGAATTTACATATGCAGCATGAAAAGTCAAGGATTGTCTTACCAAAGAAAATAACAATACAAATTTTATAAACTGGCTTTAAAGAAACAGTGAACAGTAAGGACTAATCTTGCCAGACACTGGAAAGAAAAATCATCAACTTCATGACTTGGACAGCAGAATTGTTGATGTCGAATAAGAAGGAATCAGGAACATTAATATTAATACTGTAACACATTTACTTTTCCTGCAGAAAAAGACAACACCAAGCCAACATCTTCACAGTGGTATGATTTTCCTGACAGCTTAAGAATGTTTTGGGGGAGACTTGTTTATAAATAATACTGTACGTACGTCATTGTGAAGGAAACAAAAAAGTGGAAAATATAAATTTAGTAGTAAAACAATAAGAACAGTGCATTCCATGTCTCAACTTGTCTCCTGCCTTCTGAATGGGAAACTCCCAACAGAGAAGAACCTCTTATTGCCATTGCCACCCTCTATGCCCTAGCACAGAGCATGGAATATTAAGACACTTTAATCAATTATTTTCAAAATAAAAGAACCTATAATATTCTTGTTTTCGGAGGCCATCTGGGGAATATAGGGTCTATTTATTTTGAAAATATTTAATTACAGTGGCTATTGGAGTTCCATGAGCTATTTAATGAGTACAGTGTGGGGCAACAGCAGTAAGAGGTTCTTCTCTATTGGGAGTTTATCATTCATGCAGGAGACAAGTTGAGACATGGAATGCACTGTTCTTATTGTTTTACTATTAAGTTTATGTTTTCCACTTTTTTGTTTCTTTCACGATGACATACGTACAGTATTATTTATAAACAGGTATCCCCAAAACATTTTTTAGCTGTCAGGAAAATCATACAACTGAGCTAGGAATATTTCAAAATTATGAAATACATAATACCTTCACATGAAAATTGCAACTGGTGGAAGAGTCTGTTAGGATTCAAAGTCCTAAGTATAATCAATACTAGCTTTGGCATCTCAATGATAAACAGCAGTTTTTATCCCAAACTTTGTTTCAGCTTTTCAATTGTGGCTCAGGCTGTGTTGGACAACACTAGATAATGAAAGGCTGGAGTATCCCAGAGATCATTTACATGAATAAATGTTAAGGCTTGATCAACCATTTATCTTGCCAAAAAATTTTATTTCTGCAATTTGAACTGTTAGTGGGATATACTTCTATTCCTTGCTGATATCTAACTGGTCATCTATGGCAAGCAGCAACATACTTGTAATGTACTTTTGCTTTTGTAGTGTTGCTTTGAAGTATGGATTAAGAAACCTCCAAAACATTTGGCAGAAGTCAAGTTTCAAGCACTTCATTAATTCAGTGGAAGGTCATCCATCTTAGTATGTTGAAAGCACCAGTATGATTCCAGAACTTTAGTTCTCAAGATATTACTGACGATACTTTACATCATGAAGTGCTACAAGGATTTGAGAAGTTTTTGATTTAGTACAAAAAAATATATATATATTTCTCTAGTCTTTGAATCTCTTCTACGTATATCTGAAATCATACTACATTTCAAATCAACACAAAATTTCATGTAGTATCACAGAGGTCTGTTTCATGGATGAGCTGGACATGGGTATCATCTACCCAATTAAATGCCCCAAAGGCAATTGTGAAGGTTGATTAAGTTTACTCAAGTGTGTGTCTGTTTTTTATTATTTCTAATTAACTATATGTTTCATATTATATTACTTGATATATGTTCCATGAGAGCAAACACATCCTCAAGAATGTTTTACCTAATGTTATCCATATAATCCCATTGTTCATTTCTCTGAATAGCATTGGAAATACCCTTTATAACCCCGAATGTTAAAAAAAATATAAATATACACCAAAATAAAGCACTTACACAGCACATTTAAAACTGCATATGTAATCTTTAAGCAGGCTCTCAGGACATTCTAACAGAAATTTAGGATTCATGTCACAAAAGTGAAGAACTACATACTGTAATTCTCTGAAATAAAAGATTCTGAAGGAATGTTAGAATATAAAACTGTGATGAATGCATCTGTCATTATCTGCAGTTTATACTGTCCTCTTCAGGATACTGTACTGTACTATCCAAATAAAGTTCTGTAAAAATGAAAGCATAAAATTTAATGTTTGACCATCAAATGTATTTGAATATGAAAAATGGATTCATTATTTAGCCTATGAAAAATAGATTAATTAGTATTTAGTTATGTAATTCTTACAAAAGAATGTTTCATTTTAAAAGCACAATAATCGGGGAAATATTTTAACTTCATTTCCTGAGAACACTTTTCTCTGGTATATTGTACGCAATATTATCTCCTGCACTTTGATCTGAATGTTTATAAGCAAATTTCATCAGACTGTTTATAATTTTGAATAAAATGAAAAAAATACTTATTCTAGTTTTAAATGCACGTTCATATGAAATCCCACCTTAAATATTACGTACTTACTTTCTACCTCTTATAAAGACTGGTACATATTAACCCCTCGAGATCCTGATGACAATTATAGTTGTCATCCATTTTTCAACCTCAAAGATTCTGGTGACGACTATAGTTGACATTGAAAAATATTTCTTTCAGTAAATTTGTCAAAAATTGTAAAAGAGCATCATAAAATCTGAATATGGTGCATATGATGTTTGCTGTTGTCATGGAGACTGATATATATTATGATTTATGACAAATTGTTTTAAAAAGTGACATAAACCGTTATACCACTTAACAATGAAGTATATTTACTTTTTTTTTCACTTTGTATCACACAAGGCTAAAATATTAATGAATTTCATATAATTGGAAAGGCAATTTATCACTCTATTACACTATGTAAACAAACTAGATATTATTTTCTTTCTTTATGTACGTACAGAGATGTTTCAATCAAAATTAACACCTTTTTCATTAGAGTTTGCTGCAATCATGACATTAAAAAAAATTTGTAATTTTTATTTTTTTACATTTATAAAAATATCATTATAAAGATAAAATATTTAGCTATAAAGTAACACCAAGTTCACTAACACGATCAACGAAAATTGTTGCTAAGCATTGGTGTCCAGTCAGTGAAAGGCGAGCGTTCTGACGCAGAATATGCCTCCCCCATCTTCCCGAATCCTCAGAATTGATTTTAATCAAGTATAAGTGTTGGGTTACAAAGTGTCAAGTACACAAGACAAGGAACAACTATTGGAAGAAATAAGTAGATAAATTGTATGCTCAAAGAATCAAAGGCAAAATTTTTTACCAATGAAAAAACATGATCTGTAGAGCCTATAAAAGAAGAACCTGTCAAACTGTATGTAGTACTTGCAACAAGTATCCCTGACTTCTTTTCCTGTTAATCATCCCTTTCTATCCCTCTACACAATATTTTGTCTGATGGATACTTTACACCCCTTGTGTTACTACAATGCCTTAAACTTCTCAAAATTATCTTTTGATCCCCCCCCCCACGAGTCCTTCCCTAAAAATATTGAGTATTTTATGCAAAAATGCTGCACAACCTTCTAAAAAAATCACATTTCAACCACTATATTTGACTGAAACTGGGGTAGGCAAAAATTACTAATTTTTGTGATAGCTTCTTTCATTCTATTACCAAACTATGCAATTCCTTGCCTCTTGGTTTTCTGATTCCCCTACTTTTTCTTCAGTGGTGATCACATACATTTTCAAAACTTTTATAAAAGAGCTGGATAGGGGAATTTAGCTGCTTTACTACATGTTCATGCTCCGATTCATGATCCTGTTGAAACCTTGTTACATAAAAAATATTACTAGATTGCTGGCTTCTAACAGTTACAGTTTCAAACGGCAGTTATAAATACACTTTATGGTCATTTAGTCTTTTGGCTTAGTAAGACAATGACAAAAATAATTGCAACCTTGGAGCAAAAAATAAAAATAAATAAGTAACATTTCCTGGTTAGCAGGATATGAAATTATTTACTCTTATTAAGAATGGAACTAAAGGCGTACACAAAATATAAGGGCAATACGTATTTCATAAAGGTGAAGTCAACAGGGTCGATATAATAACAATAGAGAGGAGCATACACTTGAAAAATGACAAATTTTCTAAGACAATTTGTATTTTTCATAGTTACAAACCTGAGGTCTTAACAATAGGATAATTTCTAGTGCCTAGCTAGATCCGGTTAAAAAGCAGATGAAAGCAAGGAATCTTGTGATATCTGGCAATGCATGTGTAGCTCGGGTGAGGAGCGGTCAAGAACCACGCCGCTACGTCAGTCTTTCCCAACTCAGGATGTCTTAACAAACAGAGGGGCGGCTAGAGGCAGGCAGTATAATGTTAAGACCTCAGGTTTGTAGCTATGAAAAATACAAATTGTCTTAGAAAATTTGTCATTTTTTCATACGCGAACAAACCTTCGGTCTTAACAAGAGGATAGACTCATACTTGGAGGGAGGTACAAGACATCCTAGACCGGCTGGGGGCCTGCCTACCAGTCCAGCTTCCAGAAGAAATGACTTCTGGAGAGGGACTGAAGCCCGTTGAGAAGCTAGATAAATTGATATCTAACCACTCAGATTCTGAGTGATGTACAGTGATATATGGGAAAACCATTGTATAGGGAACCAAAGAGAAACTTTGACTGTCTAATAGCCAACCAACACACCAGGGCTTGTACTACTATCAACTCCTCCTTGCTTAAGAGTGGAGCATATGCTACCGAATAGAGGGTTTAACATTTGCATAATAAGTGACCACACTATCAGTATGACTACCTTACTCATTGTATCAGACCAGTCCAGCGAATGACGTGTCTATTCCTTAACCCGCCCGAAGGAAGAAGGAAAGGTACAAGAGAAAGAAGGAGACCAGCCAACTCCCTCATTCTCTCATCCACACAATCATCTTAGGAAAGATACAAAAGTGCCCTGTTAGGGGCAACTATGAGTACACAACCTGTTGGGCAGCCACCAAAGGACCCAGGGAACACGTGTCCGAAGATCTGTGGGCAACATCCTTAAGATATAAAGAGGTGAACGTGGACTGGCGTAACCAAGTACCAGCGCTCAGCCCTCTATGTACAGCCAAGTTCTAATTGAAAACCAGAGAGGAACCAATACCCCTAACGTCATGCACTCTAGCCTGCACAGACGTGGTGGTGGAATCATCAATAGACAAGTATGCCTGTCTGATGGCTTCCCGTATCCAAAAAGAGATAGTATTCCTAGACACCTCTTTCTTGTAAGGCCTGCGCTAACAATAAGTCTGTGGCAGCCTGGTCCAAGGTGCCAAGTCTTATTAAGATAGCAATGCAGGGCCCAGACAGGGGACAACAAAAGCTCTTGAGCATCACCACTCACAAGTCATTCAGTGATGGAATGGAAAACGAAGTGAACTTGTAATCGTGCACAGAGGGATTTTGGATCTTGGCCACAGATTCCGGGACAAATTCGAAGGACAACGACCCCCAACCCCTGGCGTACTTCACGCCATAGCTCAGATCGTGGAGCTCTCCTACCCTCCTGGAAGATGCCAAGGCCAGAAGGAAAACTGCCTTGAGCATCAAGTTCCTGTCAGATGAGCGACACAAGGGCTCATATGGACCCTTAGTGAAGCTCTTGAGAACCAAGGAAACATCCCACATCTGAGGCTTGAGCTCTCTAGGAGAACGTGACTGCTCAAACCCCTTAACTAGCAAGGCAAGTTCCCAGGAAGAGATGTCAATACCTTTAAGGCTTAAGGCGTAACACCAAAATCAGGGCTGCCCTGTAGCCTCTCATGGCAGAAACGGACAAACGTTTCTCGTCTCTGAGGAAGGTTAAAAGTCTGCTATTCGCTGAATAGAAGTTGCGAGTGGAGAAAAACCCTGTTGCGACACCAATCACAGTAGATCGCTTATTGCCTTGGAAACCCTGGAGGTCGACTTTCTGAGACTGTTGGACATATGCCCTGCCGTCCTCCTGAGAAAAGCCTCTTGCTCGGAGGAGAAACTTGAAAGTCTCCAACAGAGAAAAGACTGGGATTCTACTGACTGGTGGAACACTTCCGCATGAGGCTGACACATGGCGACATCTCCCTTGGAACCTCTGACAACAACTACAGCAGATCTGGGAACCTCTCCGCTTGAGGCCACAGAGGGGCTACCAAAGTCATCCTGAGACCTTGCGAACTCATTAGCCAGTTCAGAACTTGACGGATCAAACAAAACGGAGGGAAGGCATACACCTCCAGGTTGTCCCAGGGATGTTGGAATGCATCCTCTGCCAACGCTAAAGGATCTGGAACCACTGAACAGAACACCTCCAGCTTCCTGTTGAAGGGAGTCGCAAAAAGGTCCAACAAGGGTCTACCCAAAACCTGGAAAAGCTTGTCTTCTACCACTTGATGAAACGATCACTCAGTGTTAGGATCTGATCCCGACGACTGAGTTTGACTGTGACCACATTCAGTTTGCCTGGGATATACCTGGCTGAGAGCTCTACCTAACTGCTGACCACCCACTGGTGAACCTTGACGGTCAAGGTATGAAGTTGACGAGAAACCAGGCCTCCCTGTTCGTTCACATAGGTTACCACCATGGTGTTGTCCGACATGAGAACGACAGAACGACAGAATGACATTCTACCTTCTCCCCAAACTTCTTCAGAGCCAGGAAGGCTGCCTTCAACTCCAAGACATTGATATGTTGCTGCTTGTCCTCCAAATGCCTGAAACGATGAGATCACCTACATAAGGCCGCCCAACCTGCGAGGGATGCGTCTGAGAACAGAAGGAAGTCCAGTGGAAGAGAACGCAGAGGGACACCCTTCGAAGGATTCTGGTCGTCCAACCACCAACGAAGGTCTTCTCTCACTTCCAGAGACAAGAGGGAACATTAACAGGGGTGAGTCCCCTGCCAGAGGACCAGAATTCTCCCAGTCTCCACTGCAGAGACTGAAGAAGACGCTGCCCATGGGGGACCAGCTTCTTAGGGATGACAACACTCCCAGAACCTGCCACTGATAAGCTGACTGATGTGGTTCCGAAAGGAAGCTGCGCGCCCCCACCTCAACTCCTCCAATCTCTGGCCTGACGGGAAAACATTTGCCACCGCCGTATCGATGACCATGCCGAAATAGAGAATCCCTTGACTAGGTATGAGGTTCAACATTTCCTGGTTGACCACGGTGCTCAGTTCCAGAGAGAACTGAAGTAGACGATCCTTGTCCTGCAGCAGCTTTTACCTGGAAACTGCCAAGACCAAGTAAACGTCGAGGTACTTCAGCAAACAGATCCCCTGAGCATGGGCCCAACTTAACACGAGAGAAGACCCATGCGAACACTTAAGGGGCTGTTGTCAGCCTGAAGCATAGGACTTTGAACTCGAAGACCTTGTTCCCAAGAGAGAAGCGAAGGAATTTCCTGGACGTTGGATGAACAGGGATTTGGAAATAAGCGTCCCTTAAGGGGGCCGGCCGGAACCTCTATATACGGAGGTATAGGGCGAAAAATGCAAAGTCATAAAAAAATTCATGGAGCTTCATATGGCAATTGAGAATACGTATACGAAATATTTCGTCAAAATTCCTCTTACTTCCGTAGTTACAGGGTAATTAGTTAACGTAACTCAATAAGCCTAAAACATTGATCCGTACAAGAAAATGCAATATTTCTTCTATTATCGTAAATTTTGATAATTATTGTCGAAGAAATTGGGAGAAATGGCATCTGTAGACATTCCCCGAGTCGAGAAGGAGACTTCAGGCTCAAGGTACCATACTACCAAGTCCAGTCTTGAGTTAGTGCGATCACAGAAGTCAAGTAGTCTACGCGTTCCATTTGACGTCTGACATCCGCCTGCTTTCACGTATGTTTATGTATGTTTCGGCAAGAATTTCATCATGCCAATGAGGAAAAGACAAGGGAAACATCTCGCTAACATACAGACGAAGAAAAATCGCTCAAGTATTATTACAGAATATCATAATATATGCGTAGTTAGTGAAGAGAGAGGGGAGGGTTGCTAAGTAACGCCCCCGTCTTGCTTGACAGCACACGTCACACTGTGCCCAAGGCTGCGATCTTTGAGCAAAGAGATCTTCATTTATGATAAATAACAAAGTTTTGGTTTTTTAATACCCAAAATGGAATATGAAATTCATAATAATCATGATTTATTAAATTGTCTTTGTAAAAAAAGTGTACGCCTTCGAGTTTCACCTCTTGACAGTCTCTTGCCATTACGTTTGTTTATCTTTGTTTCGGGCAAGAATTTCATCATGCCAAAGAGGAAAATACAAGGAAAACATCTCGCTAACACACAGAAGAAGAAAATTCGCTGTAATAAGCAGAGTTAGTGAAGGGGAGAGAGAGAATTGCGTAGGAAGGAGTGCCCCATCTTGCCTCAAGCAGTGCCCCAGGCTGCGATATATGAGCAAAGGGATCATCATTTATGATTAAATTATGATAAATAAAATAGTTTTGTTGGTTATTAATACACAAAAAAACAAATATACATTCATAATAATCATTATTTATTAATATTGTCTTTATAGAAATACGAAGGAAAACTTTGAACGCCCGTATCTCAAAACTATACTTATTGACCTTCAAAATCTATCTTCTCACTTAGTTTTGAAGCTATAACATTGGAATTTGGTATATAACTCAGAAAGACATTATAGAACAATCAAATAGAGCCCTTTTTTCCAATTTTTTTTTCGTATTTTTTTTATAATTTTTTTTCTCCTGATTTATAGGGTTTATTTTTTGACCATATTGAAAAATTCATATCTAGCAAAAAAATGGCTTTTAGAAAAAAAACTCTCCATTCGATTGGAGGTCTACATCAGGTCTATATATGGTAGTAATCCCAGGTCTTAATATTAAATATCAAGGGAGGAGATAGAATTTGAAAAATGGTTATTTTCGGGATAAATCGCCCTGGCGTCACAAAACCGAAGGTCAGAGGCAAAAATCATATGCGGTTTGGAGATGTCCCAAGTCACCTTATTAAGTGGTATGAATATCAAAGTCCTGTCCTTAAAAAAGGGCATTGGCCGGCCGGCCCCCTTAAGTGTATTAACAGCATGAAGTCGCCTTCCCTCACGGCTGCCAACACCAAATGCGGGGTCTCCATCTTGAGCATTGTCTTCCTGATGAAGTGATTCAAGGTGAATAAGTCGATCACAGGTCTCCATCCTCCCGATGCCTTGAGCACCTAAAAGATGCAACTAAAATGGAGATGGACGCACCACTTCCTCATCGCAATTTGTCCAGCATCTTCTGCACCTCCTCCCGAAGAGCCAAGAACGTCAGAATCTGGAGGATATGCCTTCGTGAGCTGCGGTTTGTCCGACAGAGGGGGAGAGAAATCGAATGGCAGTAGGTACCCCACCCGAAGGGTATCTACCAGCCACTTCTCTGCCAACAACTTTGCCACTTGGCCCAATGGCCCACTAGGCCCATTATGGCGCCATAGTGCTGATAATAGAGTTATGGCGCCATTAACCGAAACTCGGCACATAAACACAGAGTTTCAGTTATTGGCAGTTTTTGCATATCAGCACCCCACCGAGAACAAAATCCCTGCCGATAGCAGGGGACTGCCTCTTGTATAGTTATATTAATATGCAAAGTCACTAACAACAGCATGTGCAGCAAACTTCGTTCTATTTTTGTTTACTATTACATTTGTACACAAAATCAGATGAACAGGTTACTACTGCAATTACTGTCATAATACAAAAAGATTATACATATGGAATCACAAAAAAAGAAAACCAAGGGTATGTTGTCTAACCCTATTACCAGCTTAAACTGTAACTAGACTTTTCACATTTTTGTACAAGACAATGGCTTCTAACAACAAGCACTGAAGATGGTTGAGACAACAGATATCCTTCAGTTCAAGAGAATTTAGCCTAATTCAGGATTATTTCCCTAAAATCATAGATATAACCCATTTCCTAATCACTTAATGTACAAGGTCTTAAATTCGTAGTAGAAATTTTCTCAAAGGCACGGTGGGACCGATATAAACAAACCAAATAAGAAGTCAAACTACAAACATTAGAGAAAGAATGTGCCAACTTCAACCGATAGTGTATGTCAAGTTTTGGAAATAGTAAATAGAGAACAAAGTATATGTAGGCTGGCAGTGTTTTGGGATCACTGTTGTTTTTAGTTTTTACTAAAAAGGTTTGTTGGTTTATTAAATAGTACAACTGTAAAATATGCCGATGATACCACTCATGCTACAGTTACACGTTCTTTCAACATGAAATGAAGTGGTAGCTAGCCCTAGCAGAAATCTGGAATGGACCAGTGTCAGAAAGTAGTTTAACCAGACCAATGAGCTTAATAACAGGCTTTTATTTCATTTAATTAATACATTAGTACTTAATTTTTTTCCAAAATCTAGTAAACACTGTTGGTTGAAGTTCGCACATACAAGCAAAATGTGTTCAATCATACCTTCTGGGCTGTATGTGATGTAGTCTGTAAGGCCCCGTCCACACGGTCGAGCTTTGGTCGACGAACTTTGTCCTATGTGACGTCAGAAGCGGAGAAACAGCGAGAAAAGTCAGAACCTCATCCCCAGTTTCTCCGCTTCTGACGTCACATCGAATAGTTCGTCGAGCAAAGCTCGGCCATGTGGATGGGGCCTAAGATATGAAACTAAAATTCAGCCAGTCAAAGATTAGAATAAAAAAATGAATCGATGCACAAAATTTCATGAATCCAACCACTTCACAAAAGGATGAAGAGGGCTCACATCCATATTTCAACTCCCAACACCTAGTAATGATTATTGAACTATCTTACACAATTTTCACACTACCTGAATATTAATGCTCTTCTATCCCAGTACAACAACTACCTATGCTATTTAACACACACTTTTTCAATTGCCCTTTCCTTCATCCTTTCAGTACGTACTTTTGAACTACGTATATAACTTTTTCACCTACCTTCTGTCCTGTAGTCTGAATCACCTCACAACATTCTAATCAATCTTTTACCACATTGTCAACATATCCCTATGCTTATAACCCTGTCGACCCTTCTGACTCTACATATGCTGTGCTAACTAATCATCTCCACTGTAACAACATTAACGATCAGCTTCCACAAAGTGTTTGCTCCAGATTCCCTCTATATTATACAACTTTTGCTTCCGCTCATACTATTATCAAAACTTATAGCATATCTTGTTGCTCAACTTGTTTCAAAATTCACTTCCTCTATTCCTACCATCATCTGTTACATTTGCTCCCAAATGCACTCCATTTGATCAATTCTACTGCATTCATTGTGTTATCTTTCTGAGTCATGACAACTGAATCAGACCCATTCAGACTGACATCAGAGCTCCCAATGACTTTCTTTACCATACAGCTCCTATCAATAAACTTTGTACCTTCAATTCTGGATGTTATACATATACTGATGACTTTGTACCTTCAATTCTGGATGTTATACATATACTGATGACATTATAAGTAAAACTAGAGCTGCCATGTCTTGTATTCAACAATGAAATGAGATCTTTGTTGTTTTTAGTACAACCGTACATATTTACATAATTCTTGGTTATGAACAAATGAAAGTACAATATAAAGCTTAAGTAAATCTTGTTGGAATTACTACCAGCATAAATAATCACAAGTGTTGTAGTCAGAAGGGTACCAGGCTGAAAACAGCAAAAAAGACCTCTACTGTGTTCCCATCCCACAATTCACTGAAAATAGCTTTTAACTGTGCATACTTAATGATTCTGAACATTTGAAAATACGTACTACTCCGGTGCAACATTTGACTCAAAGGCTTTATTTCTACCACTTTGAAAGATAAAGTTAGAAATGGTAATATGTAGTGCCAATTACTTTGGATCTTTTGTTTTGTCATTGCTGAGTACTGTTCTAGTAAGATGCTTTTAGCCACTTAGAAAAATCATAATCTTTTACATCCAACTGCTAAAGTGGTGGTTTCCTCATCTTCAGGTACGGTAAATTTTAGCTTGGACCCTCTTTGGACTATTCGTTGGGTCAAATTTGATAATTATATTTCAAAGGAGCTTTCAGCATTGCTTTTAGTAGCCAGTCCCTGTACTGCCAAGTGCCAAAACAGTCTTCCTGCAAATTTTAAGATGTTGGCACCAGTTCATTAATGCTCCTTAAAAAGCTGTGCATTACTGCCTCTTATTTCCTAGTTTTTCTCAATGATTGTTTATGTACGTAGTATACCTTAGCTCTTGCTGACAGGTTTACCTATTAATTTTTCATATCAATACATATTACTCTATGTTTTGTCTCTTCATCTTTGGATTATGCCATATATACATACATGATTGCTGAAGCTGAATTTTGTACTGAACTATACTAATCATAGTAACCACTTTACCATCTGAATCTTATTCTTGCACACATGTACTTATTTCATGACAAACCCCTGGTCCACACATCTCTGGAAATGCTGCTCCCTTTCAGTCCTTCAATCGTGAGTTACTTTCTCAACCAAAATATACACAGACTTACAAAGACTACATGTATTTACTACTGTGCTATTTGTTAATGCTTGCATGGCTTATTTTTGTCTTGTGTTAAGTGTTTTTGATATTTTTATCTAGATTTCTAAAAATGTAACTTTGTGTTATCTTTATTTTACTAAATATAATATTGTCTGCGCTGGGTTGTTTGTACGTACGTAATTTTATTTTTTTCCAACGTAGACAAACAAGTCATATGGAGACCATAAGCACCACCATCAAATAATTCATTCATCCACTTTTTCCTAAGTAGTAAGAATACTGGAGACCGGATAATTTTTCTCATTTATGGGTACTGTAATTAATACACTTTTAGTTACTTCAGAATACAACTTCTTTAGACAATCTACATATTATCTCAGTATTAATTTGCATAAAACACGATTCTGTTCCTTAATTTTCATTACTGAATGACCAACACATTTTATCAGCCCAAAGTGTTTGGATGTCTTCCACTGACCCTATTTCATTCAGCTCACAGCTACATTTTAATGGTCATCATACCAAGTAAGGACATATTGTTTAAAAAATAACAGTACAATATTTTAATGTATTTGTTGATGAAATTTTAAAGAATTATTATTGATTCATTGTAACCTTTTCTCACAGATGACATGGGGAAAGACACAGCATCAAAATGTAGCTGTAGGGCGAAGCGGCATCAAGATGTATAAGTGTGTGTATTGTTCTTATTCTTCTCATTTTAAAACTAACTTGGACCACCACGTTCGTGTGCATACGGGCGAGAGACCTCATGCTTGCACCTTCTGCCCAGCTAAATTTACTCAGAAGGCACACCTCAAGAGGCACTTGTTTACCCACATAGGGAGCAGCTAGTGACCCATCCCAACCTGAACCGATATGCAAACAAAAACTTTCATTGCGTTAATTGTAAGAACTGTCTTTTTGTTAGAAAAAAAATCTCATCCTATACTGAAATCATGACCAGGGAACTGGTAATTTATCATCTTGCCATCATATTTTCTTATCAAAAGCAGACTGCAGTATATCAATTGGATGAGTAACTTTACCACCCATACACATCTTAATTGCACATAAAAATATAAGTAATGCATTCAATGCCTGTTTGCATTAAGCTAAAAGCATTTAAATTCTAACTTACCTTACGATAATTATGTTGTCTCTACAGATTTCATTGTACCATATATAGATTATGTAGGCTATAAATATAATAATGTAAGGTTGTGCTACTTACTTTTGTATCTAGCCAATTAAGTTTTTAAAATATTTTGCTACCTTATTATACATCTATAAATTACATTTTTTACTGTTTTGTACTTGAAACTACCTTGTGTATTAGTTGTGGTGCATGTTTAAGCCATTCTTATTGTCTTTTTTTATAACATTAAAAATTTTCCCACACAGTAATAGTAACTATGAGTATATACAGTAGAAATTTAATGCTCAAGGTAATAAAATACATACTAGTATAAAGCATTACATTTTTAAGTTTTGAAAATGTCACTAACTACTTACTTATTTAACTGAACTTTATTAAATATGATTTAAAGCCATACAGTTTTGTATTATTTATTCAACATCAAACTAGTTTTAAAAAACAGCAGCCACAACACCAAAATATATTACACACACATCTTTGTAAAAATGAATACTTTTACTAAAACTATTCTCTTGGTGAATGCATGTTAAATACTCTTGAATTCATCCATACATAACAATACTGAAAACTATAAAACTCATTTAGTTCAAATCTTGTATAAAAACTTATTAAAAAATCATCGATTTTTATGAAGAAAACCAGCTTTTTCAGTGAATTTGGAAATGTTTCTTTTCTTAAGTAACCCACAAAGACGACAGTCACCATCCATATGACAGCACTCAACTGCAAAAGAGCACAAATAACCATGCCCTAAGCATTCACGTCAAGTACATAAGGAATACGCTTTACTGAATCTGGCTGCTACAAGGCTGATTCTCATAAGATTAGTCAAGTTCCACTTTTTCTTCTCCTGTACTTGACAAATTTTTATTTCCTGACCACTGCATGTATCATCGAAATACTATGAGGATTTTAAGGCAAAGAAACCTGTCTTTGTGAATCAAAATTACCAAGAATATCTATTACCGTACATAAACCCTACCTACCAGTAAGTTGTATAACGAAGGAATATATTTACTTTTGATTCTAAATCAAAATTTCAGTTTTAGTTTTTATGACAATAAAACTTCGAATTGCCATTTTAAATCCTTCTAGGGGTTCAATAATATTATGTACTTAGGACCAGATTATGTTAGCTTTTGTTCACATTATAGAACATATCAATGACTATTATGTGCATGAGAAAAAATCATCTTGAAACATGAAGATCCAAAGAACAAGATTTTTCGTTCAGTTAATCATAAAGACTTTTGTATTATATACTGTAATTGAATTTATGATAACTCTTGCATAAGATACTGTAGTGACATTTACCCTTAACATGCCTTTTTTACAGGTTTTAATCTCTTAACTTTTAAATTTACATGACAGTAAACCATACTCCAAAACAGAAAAGTGACATCTTTCCAGTATAATGTGCATTATCAATGCCATAAGGGATAATTTGCTAACAGCCTGCTGTCAGTATAAAATTATTTAGATGCTGGAGCTTGATAGCAGGAAATCTGCAAATATCCAGTACAAAGGATGAGCAAGATCATTATAAATTTACTTGAGAAAATTAATACGTAGTACCAAGAATGGTAAGTTTTCCCGTACAATTTTATCCACATAGTATTAAAAAAGAACACTGCCTTTTGATAATAATTATTTATTAGTAATAAGAAATTACTTACGTTACCTTCTTCCCTTTTATATTTGCTGAAATGATTTACTATCTGTTTTCTTCATTTTTAAATTTGCCGTCTTCTGTCTCTCATAACGAAAAAGGGAGAAGACAAGAATATCTCAAGTAGTTTGGGAGGAATATCACTTTTACAATATCCTAAGAACACAATGCTCCCCTGATTTCTTATGTCCGTATTTTCCAAAGCCCATTTGTAAAATATATCAGCAGCTAACTGAATGAACCAAAAAATCTTGATTATTCTACACTGTACTATTTTAACTTCTAAACTCTGTGACTCTTGCATCATTTCTTTCTGCCAAGACTTCTCAAACAGCAATTTGAAATATTTGTTTCAACAGTCACCCACATTATTACAAATTACTATTGTAACAATATCAAAACCGCTGAGTGACAGTCTTCATGTGGGATTACAACTGTCTAAGGTGCATCTGCAATTTGGATGGTTCACATAATTTGTGAACTTATACACACCTACAGTAGTTTGGATTTACCTTTTGCCAGTACATAAGCCTTTTTTTTTTAATGTTCATCAGTAGTATGCCATAGCATTTATTTACTACAGCTGAAAAAGACTTGTACTATATTTTGTATTTTCGACTTGTACGTATGTTGAACAGTCTATTTTCATTAGTTTCAGCAAACAAGTGTCTCACACCAGATCTGGACTGTGTTTTCATACAAATTGACTCCCAACATGCTTACAAAAAAGAAGAAAATATAGCATAATGTATAAAACCACAAAAAATTACAAATTTTCAAAGAAAAATTGTATTTTTCATAGCTACAATCCTAAGGTCTTAACAATAGGATAATTTCTAGTGTCTGGCTGGATATGGTTAAATTGCAGATGAAAGCAAAGAATACAAATAAAGATTCAACTTCAGACAAGGTGAAATTTTTCCCATGTCCTTAATTAGATTGCTGTTACTATAAAAAAAAATTTAAAGATAACTGATTATTTGGTACCATCACTTGGAAAAATAAAGTCCACAGTGGTATGTATATATGTGTGTAGTATATTGCTAAATACAGGTGGCTTTCACCAATTTGATCAGTTGCTTTCTTCAGCCTGAAGAGGCCAAGTGATTAAGTTGGCGAAAGCTATGTATTCAGCAATATACTACATATATACTACTGTGGACTTAATTTTTCCATAACTTTAATTCTTTGGTAGTCTTACAAATAGTAACACAACTGATACAAAATTTACTCCTCCAATAAGGGTCATCAGCTTTTAAATAATAGTATTAGTTTGACAAATAGTAGCAGAACAGATAAAATATTTACTACTGCAAAAAGAGGTAATCATTTTAAAATAGAACTAGTAGCATAATGGTTTAGTGTAGAAATATTTTAGTTAATGCCAGTATCTGAAGTAACAAAAATACCACTTTACATATTTCCTGAAACAAAGTGAACCATTGTTTTCCTCCAATTTCTTTGGGTGCTAATTCTGGTTTCTATTAGCTCCTGTGTAAATTTCAATTTATAATCTGTAGTAAAATTTTCATGAAATTCACAAAATTCTTGCCTTTAGACCAAAGAACATGCATGTGTGTATGCCAGTTTAAAAAGACCAAAAATTACAGTAGTTTTCCTAAGTACTAATCATACATTAAGAGTATACTATTGTAAAGGAATAGTAATTTTACATCTATGTATTCATTTTATTCTAAATATAAGGTTACCCTTCCTGAAATGACATGAATGACTGATAGCAGCCTTCCCTCACAGGTGGTGCCAGAGGAGACTCATCACACTGTAACAGTCATTGAAGGAAGCAACACCAAGGTGTACCTGTGTGTGTTTTGTTCCTTCTCGACCACAAACAAAGGTAACATGGTGCGTCACACAATGGTTCACACAGGAGAGAAGCCGTACCAGTGTCTTTACTGTCAGAGCACATTTTCTCAGAAAGAAAATCTGAAAGTCCACATTCGAAAACACACTGGAGAAAAACCATTTGCTTGTTCTTTGTGTTCTTACCGTGGAGCTCGTAAAGACCACTTGCAGAAGCATATTTTTAGTAATCACTCAAAAGGAAATGAAAGTTTACAGCAAATGTAGTGCTCAGAGGAAATAAAATATACACAGTCCTACCTGTGAACAAGCAAACTTAACTCTTTGTAACAATGGAATAAAGGATTAACGACATACCAATTTTGATAAAAGTAGTACAGTATGATGAAGATAATGTTGACCTAAAATAGACTTTAACTGTATCAAAAAATGTCCTATTTTTTCTATCAAATATCTCTTGACTTTTAAGAAAAGAAATTAATTTTCCAATCATTTGGTTTCAAAAGTAAGCTCAGCAATTTATTAGTCTTTAACACATCTGGTAAAGTAAATAAAAGCAGGTATATAGAGCTAAATACTATCAGCAACTTTGTTTTCTTTGCAACATTAAGCAGACAGAGATACTTAGGCTTTTAACAGCTTTGCCAAAGACAAACTTTATGTTGTAAGGAAACTTGATTGTTAAATGTTGCAACTAAGAGTGACAGAATCATTTAAGAAAAATTTGCTTATTACTACTTTCCTTTGTGTTTGATGATGTTTATAATAAAAGTAAAGGTATAAAAAAAGGTTTTACTTTCCTCTTTTGTAGTAAGGTGTTTGAATGACATAGCTTTTATCACTAAGAATATAATGCATACTGTATCTATAATTTACTAAAAGATTAAGGTATGTCACTCATGACGGCTCAGCTTGTCTTATATTGAAAAGAAATAACAAATTTTTAATCAAATTGTATTTTTCATAGCTAACAAACCTGAGGTTTTACAATAGGATAAATCTTTTGGTGCCAGCTGGAAACTGGTTAAAAACCTTCAAAGATTGTAAATGCAAGGAATCTCTGGCACCTGCTGTGTAGTTGAGGTGGAAGCATGTCGAAAGAGCGCACTTGAATCCAGTGACACATCAGTCTTTCTTCCAATCCAGGATGAAATGTAAGAGGGGCGGCTAGAGGTGGGCAGTCAATATTAAGATGTCAGGTTTGTTAGCTATGTAAAATAGAAATTGAATACAGATTTGTCATTTGGTCATATATGGAACCTTTGCTCTTAACAACAGGTAAGACTCATAATTGGAGGTAGGTATGAGAATCCTGAGCTGACTTGGGGTTCAGCAGAACCCATCATTCTTTTAGGAAATGAAGTTGCTAAAGAAGACCTAAGCCTTTGAGAAGTTAGATATGTGAATATCTAACGCTCAGTCCACTGGGTTCAAATACATTCAACATGACCAGATTCATTGCATTCATGGAAGTCTAAAAGAACTATATCTATTCAGTAAACAAACCACATCGGCCACAAGAAACGGGTTTGCCACCACTCCTCATTCCCTTGCTGGAGAGAGGAGTTTAAGCTACTGAGAAGAAGATTTGCATGTTGCATGGAACATGAAAAGTACTGTAAAAGTATGGCTGCAACATTCACCTCTATCAAGCTGGTTCCAGCATATAATGTGTCTATTCTTCAAGCTGCCCATAGGGATGAAAAAAAAAAAAAGTTGAAAAAGGAAACAAAAGATGCCAGTCAACTCCCTCATTCCCTACTCCACACAATCATCTTAGGCAAGATACAAACTGTCCTACCAGTGGCACTGGATGAGTCACTTGTTGAACAGCCACCACTGGACCAAGGAAAATGTGCCCAAGGATCTGTGGCCAATGCTCTTCATGCAGAAGAAAGTGAAAGTGGTTTGAGGCAGTCATGAACCAGCATCCAAATTCTATGAACAGACAAATACTTTAAAATGCCAGGGAGGAATGTATTCCTCGTGTCATGCACTTCTGCTTGCACCCAATAAGTGGGAGAACTTGACAATGAGGAGTTGGCTTCTCTAAACACCTTGTGTTCTAGGACACTTCCTTCTTGACCTGGCTTGTGTTAACATGAAGTCTGTGACACCTAACCTCTAGGAGACGAGAAGTTCAGATAATGATGCAGTACTCGACGGGACCCTGAAGCTTTCCAACCCAGTAGGAAAACTGCTTACAAAGTCAGTTTCTTGGGAGATGATTGATGCATGGCCTCAAAGGAGGTTGAGAGAGAATATTCAGAAACAGAGTAAGGTCCCATGTAGGAGGTCTGAGTTTTCCAAGCAAACAAGACCACTCAAAGCTCTTGCACTACATAAAGAATCCACAGAATGAAATGATGTCCACATCCTTCAGATGAAGTAATCATAAGTCAGCCCAGTAGCCCCTTGTCAGCCCTGTGGCCCCTCGCCAGTATCAACACAAAGAACTTCCTCTGTTCTGAAAAATGTCCAGAAGATCTTGTCTACTGAACAGGAACTGAGTGGAGAGAAACCCTTTTGATGACACCAATCACAGCAGCAGATGGCTCATCTTGTACATGTCTGATGAAGATCATATGAAGTAATAGCCATACATCTGAGTCACTGTTCCACAGGAAAGATCTCCCAAAAGAGATAATGGATTGACTCCAGGTATGAAGAAATTAAGATACTAGTGATTGGTTGCATCCCTCCACAAGAAACTGGCAAAGAAGGTTGTGCTAGGGAGGAATCTCTCTCAGCCACTCAGCTTGGGGTTAAGGAGATACAAGGGTTAACCTAAGACTTTGGAGCTTGACAAAGGCAGTTGCCCTTAATGCACCTCTGAATTGTTCTTGTACTCATGAGCCTCCTCCAAAAGTTGGGGTGGTCATCTTGAAGAGTTCCTGGCCTTGGGGGCATGGAGTGTACAGGACAACCAACCAAGTCCATATCACAGTGTTGGAGTTGAGTGCAACTTACTAGGACTTTGGAAGATTCCGTAAGGTAGATTTGGGCACTCCATTGTTCAACCTCCCCTGGAAGATTCGGGAAGGTAAACGTGGGTACTCCATCGTTCAACAACCGGCCCCCCCCCCAAAAGTTCCCAGAAGGCAGAGGGGAATCCTCTGCTCCAACAAACAATTTTAGGACCATGAACAGAAAACCTCTATCTTCCTGTCGAAGAGAAGAGGTATGACAATGGTCTTTTCCAAGTAGACAGAAGAGATAATAGGATAACCCCAGGGGGATGTCCTATGACAAAATGCCTCAGCACAGATACATTCTAAATATCCTACTGTCAACTTGTACATTGTCAAAGTAATTGCACTGCAGACAGGGGAGAAGTCCTTGAGCTGCCAAGGAAAATGCATCTCCAACACGAGACATCCTATGAGATGAGATGAAGAGCAGACGTTCACTTTTATGACCAACAAGGGACTAACATTCGTGTTGGAGAGAGGTGCCGCCTATAAGTCTGTATTCCTCAGACACAAATTTGTGATGCACTAGGGTGTCTGTCACCCATATATAGGCACGCAGCGGGTAACGACTGTATACTATTGGGGTGTTGGAGCCTGCAGGTAGTGTTCAGTGACAGATAAGGTGCATGGAGATAATTGAGGGTTTACCATATTTAGAACCTGTGTACGTGGAGTGTTATTTGTAAGAGCTAAGAATATTTCCTGAGTTCAAAGGTGGGTACTGGGTGTCAGAGAGGCAAGACCATAGACATTGCAACCCTCCACCCTTCAAAAAAACATGAACCATCCTTACAAATAAGATGAGAAACCATGCCACCAATCTTGAAATCTCGATCAAGGGAATGTAGTAAGTTGTAAAAATACATAGATGGAAGTTTATCAGAAATTCATCCTTTAATATTGCTAACATTTCTGACCAAGAATCTACTTTTTCTATACTAATTACTACACACGAGTCTTTTACACTGAGAATTATATGACTATTATTACTGTCACACCAATTTTTGGAAATCAATCAACCAAGCTTCTCAAGCAAAGAGTGCATGGAGAAAGAAAGTTCAGGCACCTATGAGGTTCGCCATCTCCCCAAAACATGTGCTAATAGTACAAAAAATTGAGTGGATTTTCACATCAGAGCTCCAAAAATTTATAATGTAGAAAAACACTAATCAACTATTTTCCAAAATAACATTTTGCAAGTACCTCACACTGGTTTTCAATGCAGCATTTTAACCCTACATTTTCTATTTAGGTTTTATCTTTTTAGGACTAACTGATAGTGGTATACTGTACAGTACAGACAGGATAGAATTTCCAATAAAATCACTTACCTTTTATGTGACAAGATAAATGAAAAAAAAAATTGTTACGAGGGTTTTGGAGAAAGAGAATTATCAGAAAAATGTTTTTACTGATAGTAATAATAAGATGGTCTCAAGAGAGAGAAATTGCTAAATTACAATTAGTAGTTCCTATTAGAGCATGCAGATTACTTAAAATAAACAATATTCCATACTTGTATTGACGAGCCTTGCAACACATACGAAGTTCAGGAAAAAAAGGATGCTTTCTCTTTTTTTTAAGAAACATGCAAGATGCAGAACAAAGTCCTCTTAATTCCCAAAAGGTATTTTGACACCTAGATTAAAGAAAAAATAAATAATGAATTTTCTCACCAGATACATTTTAAAAGTGACTAATAAGAACATAACCCACAATATAAAAGCCCATTTTTAAACTTGGTTACTAAAAATCTAGATCTTCTATTAAATATTAGAAACTAAATATTTTATATATTGTACATAATACTTTTCCAACTGTACAAAGTTCAAGTGCTAACACATCAATTTCCTAGCAAATATATCAACTAGAGGTTCTATGTACCAAAACATTCCCAAAGGAACAACTTAAATGTAAAAAGTATAAAAAATAGCTTGATATGATAAGGCAGTAAAATATTCAACAGTAAATACATTAACACTAACATTTTGGTAATACGTACGTACAGTAAATATGATAAATTTCTAAAGTAATTTGCAATTTTCCTAACATACAAAACTGAGGTCTCTCAGCAGAAGCTGGAGCCGGCCGTTTAACCAAACACAAGGTGAATACGTAATGGTCCGTAGTTGGCTAGCAAAGGAAGGGGAGGAATCCCTCCCATCCAGATGGTATGCATTCACTTTACATTTTGACTCAGGCAGCAGAATCAGTGGTGGCTAGAGGTGGGCCATCTATGTAAAGATCTATGGAAAGACCTCAGCTTTGTATGTTAGGAAAAATACAAGTTACTTAAAAAATTTGTCATTTGTTCCTATACGTATACAAACCCTGGTGGGATGATTCTGAGCAAATCTCTGAACTGAGTGGTAGTTTGCCTCTTTCCTGGTCATGTAAGATCAAAAGAAGAAGACCCATGCCTCTGATCTGATGAATATGTGTGATGTTCAACTGCCAAACTTCTGGGCCTTCAAATAGTAAATGGACAGTAACGTCACTTATTCAAAGATAGGCTTGGATGAATCCATATTGTCAGGGACAATAAAGCTGAAGATAACCTACAAGTCATTCATTGTCAGTCCCTCTTTCCCCTTGCTAGAGAGAGGGTAGGCACTGCATCTACATATTAATCCAAAAGAGCTAGATTCTAGACAGCATACTCAGTCATCTAGAACACCTGCATGCACGCCCATCCAGCACGTGACAGTTTGCTAACCATCCTCAAGACAGGTATAAAAATAGAAGGTAGGAGGCCAGTCACACACACACCACCTCTTTGCAGTCATACACCTTAGGCAAGAAGCTACTTGCCCTCAAGAGCTGGGTGATTTACATAAGTGTTGTTGAGCAGCCACCACAGAACCCCTAAGCGACTCAGCGACGTGGTTGGTATGGTATTAGTGTCCCACCTCGGTGATCGCGGGTTCAATTCTCAGCCATTCCATTAAGGAGTGAGAGATGTGTATTTCTGGTGATAGAAGTTCACTCTCGACGTGGTTCGGAAGTCACGTAAAGCCGTTGCTGAATAACCACTGGTTCCATGCAACATAAAAGTACCATACAAATCAAACCAAACCATAGAAACCTCCCCCCCCCCACACGAGGGAAAAGGGAAGCAAATGTGGTCTGTTGTGACCACACTCCCATCCTTAGTATACCTGTCCGACAGAATCTTCCTGAATGTTAAGGGCAGACCAAAGCCCCTGCCTTTATTAATCTCTACCAGAACGTATTGTTCTCCACCATGTCAGCTGAGAAGTACTACATCCATTTCATCATACAGAAAGTCAAAGAAATGGAGCTCATACACACCACTCCTTGCCTGAGTCGGAACCAAAAACAAGATGTTGGCACTTAGTTTGGAGGTGAAGTCCCAAGTGGTATCACAAAAAGCCCTCAGGCACTTAACTGTCTTAAGGGTCTTTGAAAACAGAATGTCATACACTGTTGATCTCCTGACAAATCAGGTAGTAAAAGAATGGGAGTCATAAGCCCAAGACTTGAATAATGGATGGGAAAGAGGTCTCCTAAATGCCAACAGCTTCTGAAGTTCCTAGGAGGTCACTTATCCAAGTACAGGCATCCCCGGTTATCAGCGGGGGTTCCATTCATAATCATCACCATAAGGTTTTTAGGTTCGCTTTTCCCATAATAGCTAAAGTGTAAAAATGTGTATGATGACCATCTAAATAACTCTCTGGGTCACATTTCCACTCTAATGGTACTGGCCCAAATACATTCTAGAGCGAGATGAAAAAGAACAAACCTTCCAGGATGGTAACACAGGCGTGTAAAATGTGGCTCATGGTTATTTATACTATGTATTTGAGGAATTTAAATTTATGGTGTGAATGCAACTTTTGCCTTTATATTTGCGAGTATAAAAAAGTCACATATGCTCATGACAAAACTTCAGAATTATCAGTGTTACAAACTTGACAGGCAGCTGTTCATGCTTGAAATGGATTGATTTTGATTATAAGTACCGAACTATATTCAGCATCATTACAAACAAAATCAAAATAAAATTAATTTCTCTCTTGACAGCCAAATAGCTAAGTGGACTGGATATTACTTTATCTAAACCAAAATATACAGTTAGAAGCATGGCTGGGCAGATGGCCTTTTCAGCCATAACTTCTGGGTACTATAAATTCCTTATTCGCCCTATGGGTCTATAAAATAAGATCTATATTTTATGTATTACATGGTATCATTTGTAACCTATGATTATTATTATTATTATTACCATATTTTTTTCTCTCAAAGTATGATGTGATAATGTTGGCAATGCTTTCAATGTCAGCATTTACAAACTTGCTACTCATAAACACCTCTAAAGATAACAGTAGACCTATTAGGGTTAGCATTTTTTAAAAAAATTTTCACAAGTCTTTCTGCTTAATTTTGGTGTACCTATACTGTACGTACTGCAATTGATACATAATAAAAGGTAATAAAGTGAGAGGATGTGCTGATCAATTTACTTTCCCACCTGTTAGTAAGTACAAAAAACTAACACACCTAGTTGATATCGGTGGACATTTTAGCTACAGTATTATTATATTACATATTAATATATTATATTATATTATTAATAATTTTCAAAAAATTTTTACCATTACTTTTGCATTTGAGTATGCGTCTGACAGTATATATTTTGTCTAATATCAGTGCTGAATGAACAAAAGTTTGTTAAGGTTTTGTCAGTTTTTCTTGCAATTTGGTTATAAAAATTATTTCTTTTTTATATAATATTTTTTATATTGTATAAGATAAATTTGACTCATATGAAACATTATGTTATTGAAAAAATTAGTTTGCACATTCAAAGAATAAATAAATATTAAGCAAGTTTAGCAGCCATTCAGAAACTTCTAAATGAAATCCTACCCAGTCAAGTAGCATCAATGGCTGTACAATTACAAATTCAAAAAAAAAAAAAAAACTGGTACAGATATTAGAAGTAGATCATATAAAACAATAATGCTTTACTGATTTAATTATACTAGACTTCATTCTGTTGTTGTTGTAAATACTGTCATCTCAAAAATTACTAATTACAGGCATTCGCTGGTTTACAGCAATCTGACTTTATGGTGCCATAAAATTGGTGATTTATGACGCCATAACAGGCCGAGTTCCTATTATCAGTGCCATAAGATGCCAACAATAAAGTTACAGTGACATAACATACCTAACAGAGGCACCATAATGGCACTGATAACCGGTTATCGGTGCCTATAAATTGCCAAGTTTCCGTTAATGATGGTTTTCGCTTATCGGCACTCCCCCAGGAACGGAACCCCCACCGATAACTGGGGACTGCCTGTATAGTGGAACCCCCATATTTACATTCCCAAGATTCGTAGACTCACCTATTCGTGGGTTTCTCTATGGACCACATCTACCCATTATTCACAGAAAATTCGCCTGTTTACATTGTTTTTACCAAAATATTCACAAATCACTGTATTTTCATATTTTCATGACTAATTTTTTTTAGGGTTTTTCTTGTGTTTGAACTAACATTAGGCAGTATGTACTCGGCCTTTCTTTAGGGGGGTTTTAAGTCTCCACAGATTTTAGCTATTAGCAGAGGGAGGGTGTTTCTGGTATGTACTTGGCTGTTACACAGACTAAAATGGAAGAATCATTTAGTCTGTCACAATTACAGAGCAATATTAGTTAGAAGAAGGAGATGACTACTAAGTACTTGTGATAGCTTAAAATTACAGAGTACACAAAATAAATTTGATACTACCTACAGGCAAATGTTCATACAGAATAATCTGATACTATAGGCAAATATTCATACAAATTAATCTTTTAAGAGTTAAAAGTCAAAATGTGTAGAAATATAAATCACATTCTCATGGAGCATAATTCCCCCACACAGGTTGGGTACAACTCTCACACCCTTGGAACTGGAGGCACAGGAGGGAGAATCAGCAGCGAGGAACTTGAGAGACTCTACCAATCCAAGTATCTGGCTAGGGTGTCTCAGATGAGAGAGAAGCGCTTTCAGTGTCCCAGCTGCCCTTCGACTTTCTCTGAAAAGTTCAATCTGAAAGCCCACGAAAAGCTGCACACAGGAGAGAAGCCCTTCGCCTGCCCCGAGTGCAATTACCGTGGCGCACGCAAGCATTACTTGGACAGTCACATGGCTCATAAGCATAAAAAAGTTTAACATATTTCCAGGTTCAGAGATGTTACAACAGTTATTCCTGCATTTAGTTGTGTGTAGATTTATTACTCCAATTATGATGGGCAGAAAGAATAAGTGAACTACAGTTCTGATAACAGTTTTGCGAGCAGCACCTTTCACAATTGGTGCCCTCTTTAATACTTTGTAAATTTGAGGAAAACTATTCAAATTTGGGGAAAAAACCTTTGAGAGAGATTTGTAAAGCTATACAGATAGTGCTTCACTTGAATAAAAAAAAGCCATTATTTTAATACATAATGATCAAAGACTGCCTCAAGAACAAAAAATGTAAGTGCTGTTAAAATGTAATTTTCCAGGTTTGTAACCAACATGCTTCTCAGTGTACAAAGGAAAGTGCCACAATCCCAAAAGGATCTTATAAAATAGCATTCACCCATTTGTTTTCTTCTATCTTTTGTGTGTGTGTGTGTGTGTGTGTGTGTGTGTGTGTGTGTGTGTGTGTGTGTGTGTGTGTGTGTGTGTGTGTGTGTGTGTGTTTACTATTATCTTACCTTATCATGATTATTGGACTTCCAGTCAGACATGCCAATGTCTAGTTTTCATTTTCTATCCTGTACTATTTTCCAGTTTCTGGGGAACTCGCACTGTCCAGCTTTATAAATACTGCTGAATAAAATTCCACATCATAAATAATCCCATTCATTTTAGCCGATTATGTTGTCCCAATGATGGCACAAAAACCCCATTCAAAAATAATTCAATGATTTATTTCTTAACTGCCAGTCCCTTGACATGATACACAGTACCATTTAGTCACTTGCTTGTTTAAAATCCATTTTTGTTTCTATTCATACTAAATTAGCATTCTCCAGTGCAATAATCCACAAAATGATATTGAAATCAAGAAAAATTTTGTGCTATTTCACCATTTTAATTACTGTCGTAATGTATTTCACCATACCTGTTACCTTCCCAATGTCATAAACCTGTTTTATTTCTGACAACAATTCTCAATGAAAAAGGGTGCCCCATGACTATAACTCACTGAAATATTAACTGGCTACTTTTTAAAACAATTCTATCTCACCCAACTTTCTTCTAAAGCTAAAATGTTAAAGGACTTTAGTACAGCTGTCTTTACAGAGTATTTAAGCTTTTTATGTATACGGACACAGCTTGTCCTGGGAAGGCCTAGCCAAAACAAATATTCTATCACAAGAAATAACTAGAAAACTGCTTGAAGTGAATTACTGTAAAGTGGGTGCTACATGTGCATACATATATGTATATATAAAATAATAAATGAACTTGTGAGAGGCTGAAATTTGAATGGGTTAATAAAAAAAAATGTGGTTGCAGATTTACTGAAATTGCCAAAAATTCCATTCTCTATTTAGTATCATTAATATTCTTTTACATTAAGTTTTCCTTTTATGGAATTGAAAAAAAATATCTTTCTTGTCAAGTCTTTTTATATCAGTGTCAATCTCTTTTTGGAGGAGCAACAAATCCACCATCTAAAAATTATGGTGCATTTTACAAGATACAAAAAAGAAGTGGCAATTTACAAGAGTATATCTAAGGGATTAAAAAAACTGGAACTGATTGACTCAAGACTTTCATTCAGTCAGACTAACATGTTTGTTTTCATAAATTGGGTTCCAAAAGTGAGTACTAGTAAAATTTCCCCTTTGTTAATTTAATAATTAGGCTTCTCTGTTGCAATTTAAAGTGCAGTAGTCCACAGCACTCATGGCTAATGCAACATATTAACATTCTGACTTTAATAGTATGTACATATTTAGGTTTTTGTTGTACTGTAACCCAATTGCTAAGTAAAAAAGAAACTACATTGGTGAAATGAAGTGAAAAATTACAATAAACATATTTTATCTTACTGGAGGTATTCCAATTCAAAATGGCAATCATGCATGCCTTCTGTAAACTGTACATGTTGATAGTATTCTCTAAGGGATTATGGTCTTGCCATAAACCACTACTCCTTTATGTTTTATGATTTTTGTTTATTGTTTTAAGTTTAATATGATATCTGTGACTCAAGTACATACTAGCTACTGTATTCTGGGTATCTTCCATGGTGTTTCTGTAAAACTAGACTACCCTGATTAACAATCAAAGTTTTTTACAATAACTTATCATGAAGCCTCAATTAACTGAACACTAAATATTTAGCTGAAGAAGGCACCACAATAAAATAAGTTGGATAGATGAGTAATATTTTCAATGTCAACCTCAGGCTACTTCGTGAGATGCCAAAAGCTTTATACGTAATATTACATAAGAATAACAGAGCAGAACATCAACCTTTCAAAACTTCTTCACAAATGTTTTTTTTTCTAAAATGCTCTATCAATCCTGGTGTGTACAGCTAAGATGTAATTGCATGTTAATCTTCCATTATGTACAAATGGCAGTTCAAGAAATAAAATGTATTCCATGGTATATTTATATTTTTATCCATGCCTAGTCTAGAGAAATTAATTTAAAAAATTCCCACCAATCTTTTTCAACTCAAAAGTTTACTTAAGTTATCAATGACAACTTATTTAACTGCTGAGCTGAGGATGACTAACCTCTTCTGAAAATATCCATGTTGTCCACCTCCTGCAACTTTGCAAAATGCTCATAAGCTGAGCTCTGAATCCCACACATAGGAGTAATTTCATTTCTATATCTCACACATTCTCTTGCACTTGCTGTATGCTGAGGAACATTCATGCCAACATTGCTGCCAATCTATCAGACCAGCATTTTCTAGTTCTTCCTGACTCTGCCCTCCTAAATAAGATGCACATGTCTTCATCTATCCTAGGCTTGAAGAAATCAAGAAGTAAAGAAAAGAGGAAGGACATTATTTAACTACACAGGAAGCAATAGATTTGCTTCCCAAAGGAGAAAAGATTACCAGAGAGAGGTAAATCAATGGCAGGGAAAGAATGCCAAACCTCTACATTAGATACAATGCAGAGTAGCAAATTTAAGATAATATGCATTTATATCAAAGAATACATAAAACATTGTCATAATACAAATGTTTTCATATCTTCAATACAACAAAAGTAAAATAATAAAGCAAAAAGTAGCTGGGCCCTCTCTCCCTGAAGGGGCAATATCCCCTTGGGAGATGGACCAGCATACTCATAACATAAGCGATGACAAAGCAGAGGAAAAGGCACATCTACTGCAAATTGCATCTGTCCCATCAACACGGGAAACAAAAAAAGACGTCTAAAAACGTTGATGTCTACGGAACTTCTGGGCTAAGTAAATGTGAAAGAAAACACAGGCTTAGATAAAAAAAAAAAAAAAAAAAAAAAAAAAAAAAAAAAAAAAAAAAAAAAAAAAAAAAAACGGTTAAGGCAAAAGAAAGCAAAGCAAAAGACAACTATCCAAGGCGGTTGAAGAACGACTATGCCACAGATTCCTTGCTTTACAATCTTTGATTGTTTTTAACTGGTTTCCAGTTGGCGCTAGATGATTATCCTGGTGTCATTTTTCATAGCTAACAAACCCTCGGTTTGTTAGCTATGAAAAATGACAAATTTTCTAAGACAATTTGTATTTTTCATAGCTACAAACCTGAGGTCTTAACAATACGATAATTTATAGTGCCTAGCTGGATCCAGTTAAAAAAAAAAAAAAACAGATGAAAGCAAGGAATCTTATGATATCTGGCAACGCATGCGCAGATCGGGTGAAGGATGGTCGAAGACCATTCACCTATGATTGTCTTTCCCAACTCAGGATGTCGTAACACATATAGGGGCAGCTAGAGGTGGGGAGTATAATGTAAAGACCTCAGGTTTGTAGCTATGAAAAATACAAATTGTCTTAGAAAATTTGTCATTTGTTCATACGTGAACAAACTTCAGTCTTTACAATAGGATAGACTCATACTTGGAGGGAGGTATAAGACATCCTAGATTGGCTGGGGGCCTACCTACCAGTCCAGCTCTCAAAAGGAATGGTTTATGGAGAGGGACTGAAGCCCATTGAGAAGCTAGATTAATTGATATCTAACGACTCAGACCCTGAGTGACGTACAATGATATATGAGATAACCATTGTATAGGGAACCAAAGAGAAACTCTGACTGTCCAATAACAAAACAAGACACCAGGGTTTGTATTACTCCCAACCCCTCCTTGCCAAGGAGTGGAGCATATGCTACCAAATAGCGGGTAAGATATTTGTATATTGCACGACCACACTATCAGTATGACTACCTTACTCACCTATATCAAACCAGTCCAGTGAATGACGTGTCTATTCCTTAAACTGCCCGAAGGAAGAAGAAAAGGTATAAGAGAAAGAAGGAGACCAGCCAACTCCCTCATTCTCTCATCCACACAATCATCTTAGGTAAGATACAAAGGTGCCCTGTTAAGGGCAACCATGAGTTACACAACCTGTTGGGTAGCCACCACAGGACCCAGGGAAAACGTGTCCACAGATCTATGGGCAACATCCTTAAGATAAAAGGAGGTGAACGTGGACTGGCATAACCAAGTACCAGTGCTCAGCACTCTATGTACAGCCAAGTTCTTTTTGAAAGCCAGAGAGGGACCAATAGCTCTAACGTCATGCGCTCTAGCCTGATAGAATCAAGTGTCAAGTATGCCTGTCTGATGGCTTCCCGTATCCAAAGAGATAGTATTCTTAGACACCTCTTTCTTTTTACAGCCTGTGCTAACAAAAAGTCTGCGGCAGCCTGGTCTAAGGTGCCGAGTCCTTTTAAGATAGCAATGCAGGGCCCGGACAGGGCACAACAAAATCTCTTGAGCATCACCACCCACAAAGTCAGTCAGTGATGGAATGGAAAACGAAGTGAACCTGTCATCATGCACAGAGGGATTTTGGATCTTGGCCACAAATTCCGGGACAAATTCGAAGGACATTGACCCCCAACCCCTGGTGTGCTTCACCTCATAGCTCAGACCGTGGAGCTCTCCTTCCCTCTTTCCCTCTTGGAAGTTGCCAAAGCCAGAAGGAAAACTGTCTTGAGCGTCAGGTTACGGTCAGATGAGCGACGCAAGTGCTCATATGGACTCTTAGTGAAGCTCTTAAGAACCAAGGAAACTTCCCACGTCGGAGGCTTGAGCTCTCTAGTATTCAACTGCTCAAACCACTTAACTAGCAGGGAAAGTTCCCAGGAAGAGGCGATGTCGATACCCTTAAGGCGTAACACCAAACTCGGGGCCACCCTGTAGCCATTAATAGCAGAAATGGACAAATGTTTCTCATCTCTGAGGAAGGTTAAAAAGTCTGCTATTCGCTGAATAGAGGTCGCGAGCGGAGAAAACCCTGTTTACAACACCAATCTCAGTAGATCGCCCATTTGCCTTGGTCAAATGCGGAAGTCGACTTTCTAAGACTGCTGGACATGTGCCCAGCTGTTCTCTGAGAAAAGCCTCTCGCTCGGAGGAGATACTTGATAGCCTCCAACTGTGAAGAGACAGGGATTCTACTGACTGGTGGAATCTTTCCGCATGCGGCTGACACAGGAGATGTCGCCAAGGGGGAATCTCCCTCGGAACCTCTGACAGCAACGACAGCAGATCTGGAAACCATTCCGCCCGAGGCCACAGAGGGGTTACCAAGGCATCCTCAGACCCTGTGAACTCGGCCTGTTCAGAACCTCACGAATCAAACAAAACAGAGGGAAGGCATACACCTCTCCAGGTTGTCCCAGGGATGTTGGAATGCGTTCTCTGCCAATGCTAAAGGATCTGGAACCACTGAACAGAACACCTCCAGCTTCCTGTTAAAGCATGTCGCAAAAAGGTCCAGCATGGGTCTCCCCCAAATCTGGAAAAGCTTGTTTGCCAACACTTGATGAAGGGACCACTCTGTGCCTAGGATCTGATCCCAGCGACTGAGTTTGTCTGCGACCACATTCCGTTTCCCTGGGATACCTGGCTGAGAGCTCTACCCCGAATTGCTGACCGCCCACTGGTGAAGCTCGATGGTCAAGGCATAAAGTTGACATGAAACCAGGCCTCCCTGTTTGTTCATATAGGCTACCAACGTGGTGTTGTCCGACATGAGAACAACAGAATGACCCTCTACCTTCCCCCGAAACTCCTTCAGAGCCAGGAAGGCTGCCTTCAACTCCCAAGACGTTGATATGTTGCTGCTTGTCCTCCAAACTCCAAACGCCTCAAACGATGAGGCCACCTAAATGAGCGCCCCAACCTGCGAGGGAGGCGTCCGAGAACAGAAGGAAGTCTCGGTGGAAGAGAACGCAGAGGGACACCCTTCAACAGATTCTGGTCGTCCAACCACCGATGAAGGTCTTCTCACTTCCAGAGACAGAGGAACCATAAACAGGGGAGAGTCCCCTGCCGGAGACCAGAATTCTCTGTCTCCATTGCAGAGACTGAAGATGAAGACGCCCATGAGGGACCAGCTTCTGGAGGGAAGACAACACTCCCAGAAGAACCTGCCACTGATGAGCTGACTGATGTGACACTGACAGGAAGTTGCGCGCTACCGCCCGCAACTTCTCCAAACTCTGATCCGACGGGAAAACTTTTGCCACTGTCGTATCAATGACCATGCCCAAGTAGAGAATCCTTTGAGTGGGTACGAGGTTCGACTTTTCCTAATATGCCCAGGTCCAGACAGAACCAAAGTAGACGATCCCTGTCCTGCAGCAGCTTCTCTCTGGAAACTGCCAAGACTAACCAATCATCGAGGTACCTCAGCAAACGGATCCCCTGAGCATGGGCCAAACTTGACACGAGAAAGAAGAGCCTTGTGAACACTTGAGGGGCTGTCATCAGCCCGAAGCACAAGACTTTGAACTTGAAAATCTTGTCCGCAAGAGAGAAGTGAAGGAACTTCCTGGACGTGGGATAAACAGGGATTTGGAAGTATGCGTCCCTTAAGTCTATTGACAGCATGAAGTTGCCTTCCCTCACGGCTGCCAACATCGTGCCCGGGGACTCCATCTTCAACCGTGTCTTCCTGATGAAGTGATTCAAGGTGGATAAGTCGATCACAGGCCTCCATCCTCCTGACGCCTTGGGCACCAAGAAGATGTGACTATAAACCCCTGGGGACGGACGCCCTACTTCCTCTATCGCATCATTGTCCAGCATTTTCTGCACTTCCTCCTGAAAAGTCAAGAACTTCAGAGAATCTGGAGGATATGCCTTCCTGAGCTGCGGCTTGTCCGACAGAGGAGGAGAGAAGTCGAATGGCAGCCAGGCAACCCCCCAACTATAGCGCAGGAGAGGGAGAGGGGCCTAACCTACCGACAGCCCCCTTTACCTGTGCTCCTTAGGCCCCTTCTTGGCTTAAAGGAACGAGAGCGAAAGGGGTGTTCATCTTCTGACTTTAGGCTGTGTCAAACGGGAAGGCCCAGCCGAACTCGAGGTCCTCGACGGCCTACCAGGCGACGATCTCCTTGACTGCTGCTGGACAGGGGGAGGAGGAGGAGCCGGACGCCTCCGAGGACAAGACTCCGACTATCTTTTATATTTAAAAACTTGAAGTCTAGGGCTCTCCACCTAACTGCTCAAAAACAGCAGTACTTCTAAAGCAACAGAGATTAGAACCTATTTAATGTAACTGACATGTACTATTTGGCCACTGGCAGTTGGTGAAAGATAATAAGAAGGAAATGTCAGTCATCTTTCTTTCATCCAACTGTCATAGCTAAGCAAATCTCCAGTTTTAAATCCCAACTTGCAATCCCGCACATCAAGAGGAAGTCTGTCTTTCGGTGGGTTGCACCCTGACAGTGGCTTCTCATGAGTAATATGGGCTCTGTTTACCATTTTCTTTTTAAAAACCACCATGAATCATTACATCTGAAGACTTGTTAAGGAACAAAACCCTCAGCCTCTATGCAGTCTTCTTTTTAACATACGTATTAATCTGTAGCATCTTTTGTCAGAACTGGCAGCTTCTCCATGCCTTAGCACACGGTGTATGTATGCCACTTCTCTTAAATTCCCCAAACTACCCATGAATGGCTTTGAACACAATAACGTACTCCAGTACCAGCACTGTTGCAGGCTACCTGTTTTTCATTTATCACTACAGTAGTACGTATTAGCAGCCAGTTCTCAACTTCAACTGTTTGTAACCTTTTGTTTTCTAATAGCTTTTTTTCCTTTGGTAACATGATCTCTTTTGATAGCCTCTTTGTTGCAATATTGTAGTGATTGTAGATTTAGGATACTACTTTCAGACCTTGCTGATTTTCTTTGTAATCTATATTGCTTTTCTTACTTTTATTTTTAGTTTGTTTTCATCTCTAACTTTCTTATGCATTAAAACCACCAAGAAAAAGCAAAAATTCCAGTAAGGTTCGTGAAGTGGTGAACTGTTCTAGCCTGTAGTGTCTGTTGGGTCCAGCACAAAGTGAAATGATCGACCACAAGTAATTTTTTACTCATTAGTGGTAATTTTTTACTGTTTGAATACCGAACTGTTTGATTTGGGAGCCATTTGAGTATCTAGGTACCTCTGTATTTCAGATCTTCATTAAAAGTACTTCTTATGTATTTCTTATGCTGAAAATCATTACCTAGTTCATACTCCACACAGAAACAGTCTAACAAATATCATTACAGCTTCTTCTAGAGTGTGTAGAGTAGAATTCATCTCGCTATCTAATTTAAGAACGTTGTTTTCTGTAGCATCATTCCTATCCATAAGACATACACATAGCACTCTGTCTACAACTGTGAATGGAATGAATATAAAATTTAGACCAAAGGCCTATAAGGTCATTCAGCACCAAAATAGAAATTGAGAATAAATAGATTTTAAAGGTGTAGGAAGACTTCACAGATGCACTATGAAACACCTCTTGAGATTATGAACAGAGGTAAAGTAAAAGGAATGGAAGGGGTTGCAGCTAGGGGCTGAAGGGGTGCTGCAAAGAAACTTATGTACAGTTAGCTTTTCTTCACTTATTTTCCAGAAGTTAGACTGTGAACTTGAACATCAATTTTGTAATAAAAGGTGATTTTTCCCAACCTTAAGAATATTATATATGCTCATACACTTGTCGTACTTCACACTAACTGGTTGATTTACTTGCAGGTTATGCCTTGGTCAAGTGCCCGTGCCAAAAGTTCTGAAGGGGAGAAGAAAGAAGAAACATACAAATGCACCTTCTGTCCTTACTCCTCCTGGATAAAGGTAAACTTGATGAAACACATACTGATACACACAGGAGAGAAGCCTTACAAGTGTCAATTCTGCCCTGCAGCCTTTACTCAAAAGGGGAATCTGAAAACCCACATTCGAACACATACAGGTGAAAAACCCTTCGCTTGTTCTAAGTGTCCATACAGAGCTACTCATAAGTATTCTTTGCAATGTCATATGCTTAAACATGTCAATGATGCAAACTGATCTTTGACCATCATCATGAATGCAATTAAGAAATGTTATCTTACATTTCCCCTGACCAAAAAAGTTATCTATGCACTAAACTGATCAACAGCATTTTAAGAATTCTCTGTTCATTGTTCTAATTTTGCCATGGACAAAAAATGTAAATACAGAAATAACAGGAAATTAGATAATGTTTTTCATGACATTCAAGAAAAATTCATATTTATAAGAATAATGAAATTACAAAATGAAAGAGATAATGCTATAAAAAAAAACGGGCAATGAAGCTCAGTAAGAAGTCCATACTTCGTACACTGTAATGACAAATTAAAATAAAGATATTTATTCTACATGAAAGTCTGGGTTTTCCATGTCTTTATATAATAAGACATATCTGCAAATTGGCTAGTTACCATACCTCAAAAATTAATAAAAACAAAAGCACTTCTTGAAGTATTAAAAAATAATATCGAGAGAGCCAACATTTATAGGTCTAGTTCTGAAAACTTCCCAAGAACCTTGATGGTCATGTGTCCCTTCTACAGCATTTTGGTCTATTTTTCACAAGAATCTCTGGGTTGGAATAAGGACCTAGGAATCTTGCATGCCCAAACTCTAAACCTCAAAGCTCTGTGTTCAGTTGCAAATTCTTAAAATGAACAAATCTCACTGAAAGGTTAACTTTAATGAACACATGCATCACTGAAACCAAAATCACCTTCTCCTGCATACTAAACTTCAGCCAATGACAAAAAAAGGAGCCAAAAATGAACTCTTAATCTTGAAAACTAAGCGCGCTGTGCTGCTTGTACAAGAAACAAGCAACACAACATTTTTACGTATAAAAATGTCGTATAAAAATTCTTATATGATAAGCCTGGGTATTGGCAAGTTACTAATTGGCAAATTAAAATGTTAACAGAATGAGCCTCTAGGTTTTCAAGAACTTTTGTTATCCTCTTGGATAATCTCACTTCCTGTAACTACAAATAAATTTGCTCCTTGTTGAGAAGCCAAAACCATCCTGAATATATTCACATGGCATGACCAGAAGTGATCTTTTATCAACTCAAGAGCCTCCACTCAAGTTACCAAATAGTACATAGCACTTCATCTAGAATGATAGTACATGTAAAGGAGGTATTTCACCAGAGAGGGTATTGTAGTTATTAAATGAATACTTTCTACAATATTTAATCAGTACCTATTTACTGGATGTACACTTTTGTCTTTCAAGGTTTTTAAGATTGCAAAGTTTTGAGCAGACTGAGGAATGACAGATTCCTTATAGTAGTACATACACTAGGCTTAGTAGTTATTGTTTGCATGGGTTTTAAGTGAATTTACCTCTAGATGATCACTGAACTTACTTCTAATATGCTGGTTGCTAACTACAATATATCTTCCTATTCATATAATGTACACTTCTGTCTTACATTTAATGTAAAACTGAGATATGATATTGTTATGATACAATAAAGTTTTGTACTTACTTACCCGGCAGATATATACTTAGCTATAGTCTCCGACGTCCCCGACAGAAATTCAAATTTCGCGGCACACGCTACAGGTAGGTCAGGTGATCTACCCTCCCGCCGCTGGGTGGCGGGACTAGGAACCATTCCTGTTTTCTAATAAGATTTTCTCTTCCACCTGTCTCCTGAGGGGAGGCTGGGCGGGCCATTAATCGTATATACTATCTGCCGGGTAAGTATGTACAAAACTTTATTGTATCATAACAATATTATTTTTGTACATGCAACTTCCCCGGCAGATATATACTTAGCTGATAGGCACCCTTGGTGGAGGGTAAGAGACAGCTAAATAATAAAAATAAAAAACAGGAAACAACACATGTTGTAGGTCAAAGACCTTGGTTCTTACCTGATTGGGCAGAAGACTTCAAGGATACTGTCTATGAGTCTGCTTTGCCTCAAGAGCTTCAGCGAGGTAGTGACCTATGACTGAGAGCTCTTCTGGATCTTGTCAATGGGGGCTTACCCACTTACATGACAGAACCTTATTAGGATTTTGTCAATGGGGGCTAACCCACTTACATGACAAAACCTTTGCCTCTGGCACTATCAAGGAGCACAAAACCAATCCCGACCACCTGACCATCTTCTAACCTGTGTTAGAAATAACAATTGAAAGGGGTTACCAATTAACCCTCTTCCAAACAACCATAAAAACACAACACCATATTAAAAATAAAAATAAACTAAACTAACAAGGATTAGTCTCAGCACTGAATCTGCAGATACGTAGGGCCCCAAAGAGAAGCACTTATCGTAAGTCACTCTCACGTCCCTCAAGTAGTGAGAAGCAAACACTGAGTTCCATCTCCAGTATGTAGAGGCTACAATACCATTCAGCGACATATTCTTCTGAAATGCCAGAGATGTCGCAATGGCGCTTACTTCATGTGCTTTAACTCTAAGGAGTTTAAACTGTTCATCATTGCACGTCGTATGAGCCTCTGTTATGACGCTCCTCATAAAGAACACCAGAGCGTTCTTAGAAAAGGGCCTTCTAGGATCTCTGACAGAACACCAAAGACTCTCTAGGGTGCCCTTAAGCTTCTTTTTCCTTTCTAGATAGAACTTAAGGGTCCTGACAGAGCACAGGAATCTCTCTATCTCTCTTCCCACTAAGGGTGAGAGCCCTTTGACCTCAAAACTTCTAGGCCAGGGTTTAGAGGGATTCTCATTCTTCGCTAAGAACAAAGGTTTAAAAGAGCAGATTGCCGACTCTCCTTTAAACCCTACTCTAGCATCCAGAGCCTTTAGCTCGCTAACTCTTTTAGCAGTCGCCAGCGCTATGAGAAACAGCGACTTTCTAGTCAGGTCCCTGAAGGACGCCTGTTAAGGAGGTTCGAACTTGTCCAATACTAGGAACTCGAGAACCACATTTAAGTTCCAACTAGGCGGTCTAGAGTACTTCTTAGTTGTCTCAAAAAATCTAATAAGATCATGCAGATCCTTATCCTCCGCGATACTCAGGTCCCTGTTCCTGAACACCGCGGATAGCAAGCTACGATAACTTTTAATCGTAGAAACAGCTAAGCTGCATTCTTCTCTTAAAAAGAGAAGGAAGTCAGCAATTATGGTCACAGAGGTATTGGATGAGGATAGTATCTTCGTCCTGCACCATCTCCGAAACACTTCCCACTTCGACTGGTAGACTCGCAAGGTTGATGACCTGCGGGCTCTGGTGATCGCGCTAGCAGCTTTGCGCGAAAAGCCTCTCGCTCTGACAAGTCTCTCGATAGTCTGAAGGCAGTCAGGCAGAGAGCGGGGAGGTTTCTGTGAAACCTGTCTAAGTGGGGATGTCTGAGCAGATCTCTCCTGAGTGGAAGAGATCTGGGGAAGTCCACTGTCCATTCCAGTACCTCTGTGAACCATTCCTGACCGGGCCAAAAGGGAGCGACCAGAGTTAGTTTCGTTCCTGTTGAGGAGACAAACTTTCTCAATACTTCCCCCAAAATCTTGAATGGGGGGAACGCGTAGCCGCCTATCCCTGTCCAGCCTAGAAGGAGTGCGTCTCCCGCTATTGCCCTCGGATCCGAAAAGGAGGAGCAAAAGTTGTCCAGTCTCTTGTTCCAATTTGTGGCAAAAAGGTCTATGTGTGGTCTGCCCCAAAGGCTCCACAACATCTGGCGAACGTCTTGATGGAGGGTCCATTCTGTGGGGAGGACTTGATCCCTCCTGCTCAGCAGGTCCGCCCTTACATTCTTCTCTCCCTGAACAAATCTGGTGAGAAGCGTAATTCTCTCTCCTCTGTCCACAGCAACAGGTCTCTTGCTGTTTCGTACAGGGAGACGGAATGAGTCCCTCCCTGTTTTCTTATATATGCCAGAGCCGTGGTGTTGTCCGAGTTGACCTGGACCACCGAGCCTCTGACTTCTGTTCGAAACTCCTCAGGGCCACAAAGACTACATTCAACTCCTTCTTGTTGATGTGCCAGTTCACCTGGTCCCCCTTCCAGGTGTCGGACACTTCTTTCGCCCCTAGTGTTGCTCCCCATCTATTCCAGGATTGGTCGCTTACTGTGAGATATTCTCTTTCAGTAGCAGTCTTCTTCCAAACGCTAGACTGTCAATGGGGGCTAACCCACTTACATGACAGAAGCTTTTTGGATCTTGTCAATGGGGCTTACCCACTTACATGACAGAACCTTTTTGGATCTTGTCAATGGGGGCTTACCCACTTACATGACAGAACCTTTAGGATCTTGTCAATGGGGGCCAACCCACTTACATGACAGAACCCATTCCAGGAATTCGAGCATTTGGCGGGGTTCCCGATTATCGAGGTAATAATTATCGGGGATTCTCGTCTAGCTCACTTTGGACCGTGGTTTTGCTTAAGTGTTAAGAGATTGTAAAAAACTCAAACACTGCGAGTGCTAGAAATTCCGCAGAATCTTAAGCACTCGGTGAAACCCCCACTGAATTCGTCAGACGATCATCGGTTGGTGGTCCTCTCGATTCCCGTAGAAATCGAGGATGGGGCAGGATCCCTCCTCAATGACTGGGCTTACGCCAGGTAGGACCCGAAGGTCCCCACCCGGCAGCGCAGTCCTGACCACAGTAGAGGCGTTTCTCTGAAGAAGGGCGCCTACCAGGAGTAAGGCACCTGCTTGAAGAGCGCCTGCCAGGAGAAAAAGCGCCTGCGAGGTGAGAAGCGCCTGCTGGGAGACGAGAGCCTGGCTGGAGAAGAGCATCTGCTAAGAGAGGAGCGCCTGCGAGGAGAGGCGCGTCTATCATGCGAAGAGCACTTGTGAGGAGAGGGGCGTCTACCAGGAGTAGAGCGCCTGTCAGGAGAATCGCGCCTGCCAGGTGAGAGGCGCCTGCTGTGAGAAGAGCGCCTGGTAGAAGAGAGCGGCTAACTGGAGAAGAGCGCCTAACAGGGGAGAGGCGCCTGGAACTTCTCGGTGAAGGGCTCCTGTCCTGAGAGGCAAGTCTCTTGCGAGGGGGGAGCTCAGAGCTCTTGATCGGGAGCGTGATGTCCTTCTTGCAAGGAGGGTCCTTAACCAGAATGCCCATCAACGTAGAAAGTTGCTCCTGGAGGTCCACTAGGAACCGCTTAGTGGACTTCTCCTGATCTCCTTCGGGGGAAGGCAATCTTCCTGTCAAAAAGGCAACTCCTCAGGCGAATCGCGCCTGCAAGGAGAAAAGCGCCTGATGAGAGACGAGCGCCTGGCTGGCGCCGCATGTCTGGTTGGAGCTGAGCACCTGGCTGGCGCCGAGCGTCTGCTAGGAGAGGCGCGCCTGTGAGGAGAGAAGCGTCTCGCGCCTTGGAGAAGAAGCCGAATCGGAAGAAAAGCACTTCCTCAGGATGCCTTTTCTGTGGCGATCCATGGCAGTCTGGGTCGAGACAACAGAGCCTTCCGAAGGGACGCCTGACCGATGGGGATTCTCCACAACCTACTTACGGTTTTCGACATTCCTCCTCCACTGGGCCTGGGAGCGTTGCGGAGCCGATCAGACGCCCCCTCCACTAAACTGGGAACACTGCACAAAAAACTTCCCACAGCACTCTTACCTTCCATTGCAAGCAACTGCAATTCCCTCCTGCGAATCTCGGCTTTCGTGTCCCGACTCTGACGCGTCTTTCATGTCCCAACTCTGACGCGTCTGAGAACAACACTAGGCGCGGGTTCGGCTTTAGAAGAGACAAGTCCTTGTTCATTCTGAGTGGGGAAAACCACCAACTCCGCTCCTCTTTTACCCCTTCTAGGATCGGGAAGGTGTCCGCAGCAAAATTCTTGGTACACTCGAACTAAGTCTACACCGTAGTTCGTAACTGACCCGAGAGCTCTGACAGCTGCCGACTGACTGCATTCGGTATCGAGGTAAGTTGTCCAAGTATCCGAGCAAGTCACATGACCTTCGCCTGTGAAGGGTTATGCCGAAAGACTATAAAAAACGTATATTTGTTTGTCACCGATGCCGGACAGCGAGGTGACGATTCTGTTAAGGCATGTGCCCAACAGGCGAAAGTTAATTGCCTTCTAGAGACCGAGGTTCCTGATGGCAAGACATTCTCATAGTAGTTGAATCTCAGCTAAGGAGAAACAACACTGTGCCGTAGAAGACGAAGGAGGACAGAGAATGCAACCTACTTCTTCACAGCCGAATCGAGAGAAAGATTCTCAAGATTCTGAACCCGTGCTTACCAATGACTGAAAACGCTAACCGCTATTTCATTGCTGTCCGATGAGAAGTCGTAGTTGCTATTTAAAGCGGGCGTTTTTCAGAAATGAAAACCTCGGGAAGTACTGCCTGCAGAACTGCTTCTCATGGGCTGAACATTTGGAAGCAGAGCTGTCAGGCTGGGAAATAGGCGATGTCTTCCGATACATCTGTTAATTTGGGGTGAACAATGAACAATTGCACACCTACGAATACGAGATATATTTCTCTTTTTTTAAGACAAACTCCGATGTCTGAAGAAAAAACATTCCGCATTATCGTAGTGCGATGCATCGGTAGATTAGTACAGACTTCTGTTACAGTGTGGTAAACAGAAAAAAGAAAGAGTCCAAGAGATATCTCTGTAGAAAAATTCTCGCAATGTCGAAGGCGATGAAACCGGGTGTCACAGCAGTAGATGGTCATTCATGTATGCGAGAATCCCCGTTAATCAGAGACCTAAGTCCGTGATTGTTGGGCAGAGATACGGTTTGGCAGTCAATCATTGCAAGGGAGAGAGAGACGTAACCAACTACGCACCCCGGAGAGCCAGCTGGTACTGAGCTGCTATCGCAGTGACAGCAAACTCATACAACGTTAGCTCTTGCCGACTCATCATCCTGAGTTGCCAGCTAGTCCATTCTACGAAGGAATGCGTTCGGCTAGAACCATCGAGCATAAAAATGCACTCGAGCAATTATATTTAAGCGAAACGGATTTCGGTAAATACAAAAGCTGAGTTGGTGTTGTCGTGACAATACCATAAATATCTAAAATCGAAACTGGTAACTCCTGGGAGGTTGCGGGGAGCCCTGAGTTGCAGTTCAATTAGGATACTAGACGTCTCGGTCGCCATCCGTAGAGCTAACTACGGTATGCGTCTACACCCCGGACAATTCAACTGCATAACAGAATCATGTCGCAAAGGTTATATATTTGTAGGTTTCTGTACAACTACCTCCATCCAACATTCTTTTCCCTACGAGGAATGAGAATAAGGATTGGAGATCGACCGCCTTCGTTCTCTAGTCAGGAAGTGAAGGAGAAGTCTTCCCCGAAGGAAAGCTTCAATGTGAACAGAGTACCGAAGACGACAGTTCAAGCCAAACTGGATGCCAGTCATCTCGAAGACGAATCCGCAGGTTCGAAGAAGGGAGAAGGGGCTGAAAATGGCGGAGAGGTTGCAACAACTACATTAGGGTTAGGTTCTAAAGCCTCCTCAACTAGCTCGTTAGTATGGAGTTTCTAGACGAAGCTTTCCTAACTCTGTTCTTCTCTAACTTCCTCAAAGAGGAAGAGACTTCTTCCTCATTCAAAATCTCACCTTCAGTACAAGGATTATTAACCCTTAAACGCCGACTGGACGTATTTTACGTCGACATTTTTTGTCTCTCGGGTGCCGACTGGACGTATTTTACGTCGACAGTTTTTTTAAAAATTCGCGGAAAAATACTTTTAGGCCTATCAGCCAAAAACTCTTGAATCACGCGCCTTGGGGGATGCTGGGAGTTCACGGATCAAGGTGTTGTTTTGTTTACAATCGATACGCAGGCGCGCAAGCGCGAATTTCTTTCTTGCCGCACTAAAAAGTATCTGTGACACATCTCAGAAATTGTTTCGTCACTTTGACATAATTTTTGTACCATTGTAAATTAGCCGTTACATGAAGTATTATATATGAAAATGTGCGCATTTTTATTTAGAATACAACAATAAAATACTCATGATTGTAGCTTTTATCAGTTTTGAGATATTTTCATATAAATAACGATAATTGCCAAAATTTCAACCTTCGGTCAACTTTGACTCTACCGAAATGGTCAAAAAACGCAATTGTAAGCTAAAACTCTTATATTATAGTAATATTCAAGCATTTACCTTAATTTTTGTAACAAATTGGAAGTCTCTAGCACAATATTTCGATTTATGGTGAATTTATGAAAAAAATAACAGTTTCTTTACGTCCGCGCGGTAACTCTTCCGAAAAAATCATACGTGCGATTGTGGTAATGTTTGCACCATTTTAAATTAGCCGTTACATAAAGTTTTATATATTAAAATGTGTGCAATTCCATGTAGAATACAACAAAAAATAATTGAAGGTTGTAGCTTTTCTCATTTTTGAAATATTTGCATATAAATCACGATATAGAAAAAAAAACCACGTTCGGTCAAATTTGACTCTACCGAAATGGTCGAAAAACGCAATTGTAAGCTAAAACTCTTACAGTCTAGTAATATTCAGTCATTTATCTTCATCTTGAAACAAATTCAAAGTCTCTAGCAAAATATTTAGATTTATGGTGAATTTAAAAAAAAATCTTTCCTTCCCTCTGCGCGCGGATTCTCCGCCACAAATCTCCGAAATACGTACGTCCCATTCTCGGAATATTTGCTCCGTTTCATATTAGGCATTTCATAGAGTTTTATATATGAAAATGTGCGCAATTTCATGTAGAATAAAACGAAAAATATTTGAAGGTTGTAGCTTTTCTTATTTCCGAAATAATTGCATATAAAAATATATATATAAAAAAATTCAACATTCGGTCAACTTTAACTCGTCAGATATGGTCGAAAACTGCAGTTGTAAGCTAATACTCTTACAGTATAGTAATATTCAATCATTTGTCTTAATTTTGAAAGAAATTGGAAGTCTCTAGGACAATATTTAGAATTATGGTGAATTTTTGAAAAAAATATTTGTTTACGTCCGCGCGTTACGAATTCATGCATTATTTTGTGATAATATTTTCTCTGTGTTGCTTTGATTGTTTTACAATGTGTTATATACCAAAATGATCGCAATTTAGTGTACATTACAAAGAAAAAAAGTAACTTGTTACCTTTAACCGTTTTCCGCACAGCGTGATTTGAATACAATTATATATGAAATTTCGTTTCTGCGCTATCATATATCGCATTATTTATATATGATAATGATAATTTTTTTCATTTCTGATGGTTGCATACTAAACTTCAGGCAATGACAAAAAAAGGAGCCAAAAATGAACTCTTAATCTTGAAAACTAAGCGCGCTGTGATTTTTTGAAAAAAATATTTTTTCCGCTTCCGCGCTCACTCTGAAACACCTCCGGCACACGGGAGACATTTTTTTTTTTACCGCTTCGGCGTTTAAGGGTTAATAGAACACTCAAGTCTACAGAGCGAGGATCTACCGAACCCTTCGGTAGTCTTACCTCACACATTCATCGCACATATTCTAAAAACAGTACTAGCGTCTGACGCATTAGAGAATCATAAAAAGGAAATCCAAATAAAAAGTTAACAAAAGCGTATGCCAAGCCAACGATCCAATATGTCACCAAAAGACAGTCAAAAGATCCACAGCAAGCGAAAAACGAAATCCAAATCAGGAGGAACCAACAACGGGTGTTGATGGAACCGGCGACAGAGAAAATCTGATTAGAAAACGGGAATGGTTCCTAGTCCCGCCACCCAGGGGCGGGAGCGGGAGGGTAGATCACCTGACCTACCTGTAGCGTGTGCCGCGAAATTTGAATTTCCGTCGGGGACGTCGGAGACTATAGCTAAGTATATATCTGCCGGGGAAGTTGCATGTACAAAAACTAAATTTACAAAACAACACTACACAATCACACAAAATAACATGTAAATCACTAAAGAAAGATTTTATTGCAGTGTCTTACCAAACAATTATACAGCTGTAGGTTCCCTACGAATGGCAGACAATAGATTCAAAACTTCCGCAGTGGCGCCGCCATCGCTGCTGTAGGTGACGTCATCTCCCTCCACTCGAGGGAGCTACAGGTACAACTGCCCAGATAACATCAATTCGTTCTCTGCCGGCTTCTGGTGAACATCGGTGGTCGGTGCAGACTTTTTCTTCATTTGTTGGGAAGTATATCTCTTCAATATCGGTGAAGTATTCAACTCAGTGTTTGTAGGATTGAAGCTGAATTTCTTTTCTGCAATTTTGTGGTCTTACCATCATGTTGGACTCTAGTCCTTCAGTAGTTAGGTTTTGCGCCGGAGGGTGCAAAACTAGGTTAGTTAAATTAATTTATGATTCGCACACTAAGTGCATTAGTGTAGGGGTTGTGAGTGCTCTAGAGAATCTACTTGTGATGAATGCAAGGATTGGAGTGAACAAAAGTGGAAAGTTTTTGTTTCTCACTCGGGGAAGATAATTAAGGATAGGAAGAGGAAGGCGGCTCTCAGAGCTGAAAGTAAGACTAGTTTAGCTTCTGCTTCCTCTATCGAAGCACCTGCTCCTATTCCTTCTCCTTCTCCTCTTATTATGTCTCCGATCTAGAGTCCTCCTACTCCTGCTCCTGTAACTCCCTTGCCAACTTCCCGTGGAGTTTCTCCTGACACCATTGCCAGCCTTGACGAAGAACAATGAGTCGAATCAAGAACCATTTCTGTCGCCTATCTCTTCGGATGACGAGGAGGACTAAGAAGCAGACTCTATCGCTCTCTTGTGCTATTCAAAGCTTTTACGCTACCTTCTGGACATGTACCCGGATTACTTCATAGCAGCCGCTCCCAGGTCGCCTGCTTCCATCTTCCTGATTAGAGGGAAGAATTTCGATCCTCTTCTCCCGAAGCTCGTACTTTCCAAGGCTGCTAAACGTTCGCTTCGTGATATAGAAGACTGGTTGAAGTTCAAGAGAGAGCTCGGGAAAGCAACTTTCGCCTATCCTCCATCGAAACTTGTTAAGAAGAGGTATAGGTTCTATGTAACCGGAGAAGCCCCCTCTATGGGAGTGTCTGCCTCCTCCCAGGGGGACTTCTCTGGCCTGGTGGATGCAAATAGGAGGTCCGCATTTGCAGCAGCAAAAATATTCTTTACATCGCCCGAGTTGGACCATTTGGTAAAGAATATTTTCAAGATTTTAGAGATTATGAGCTTCTTGGACTGGACGATCGGAGCCCTCGCTATGAAAATAGAGGACTGCCCTACTCTCCAGGAGGACCTGGTATCGGGCTGGCTTGGGGTTTTGTCATGTGCCGACAAATCAGTTTGGGATGGTTGCAATGAGCTGGCCCCTCTCTTTGCATTCAGGACTCTCAAGAAAAGACAGCTCTGGTGTTCGTTTGTTTCGAAAGGAGTCACTTCGCCTCAGAAGTCCGCCCTTTTGTTTTCTCCTCTCGACAAGGATCATCTATTTCCCGAAGAAACAGTGGCCAAGACACTTTCCGCACTGGAAAAGAAATCTACTAATAACTTACTTGCTCAGTCTTCTAAGTGGGTTAAACCCTCGACTGTGACGCCTACCACCTCGGAATCACCCTTGCAGAAGAAACCCTTTCGAGGGGGTAGGTCTAGACCGTTCGTCAGGCCTCGATCGAATTTATGACACCCGATCAAGTCCTCGACCAAACCCGACACAAAATCTTCCAAGTGATTCTTCAATCCTTCATGCTCCGGTAGGGGGCAGACTGAGCCTCTTCTGGGAGGAATGGAGTCGCAGAGGGGCAGAACCCACGGTGACCCAAGTTTTCCGGTTCGGTTAATCCATTCCTTTCAAAGACACTCCGCCTATATCCAATGTTCCCATCGCATTACCCGCCTACTCTCCAGGCTCGGAGAAGTTTGTAGCCTTAACCCGAGAAATAGAGACTCGTGCAGAAGGCTGTTATAGAGGAGATAAGCGACAGACCATCCTTGGGGTTTTACAACCGTCTATTCGTAGTCCCCAAGTCATCGGGGGGCTGGAGGCCCATACTGGATATAAGCGCACTGAATTTGTTCGTTCAGAAGACCAAATTCAATATGCAAACGACTCGTTCGGTGTTGGAATCCCTTCGCCAAGGGGGCATGATGGTATCCCTGGATATGCAGGTCGCATAATTCCACATCCTAATTCACCAGGACTCCAGGAAATACCTTCAGTTTGTGTTCATGGGCAAGACCTACCAGTTTTCGAGCTCTTTGCTTCGGCCTCTCGACAGCACCGCAAGTATTTATGCGAGTGCTGACTCCGCTGGGAAAGTGGTTACACCTCCTGGGCATCAGTGTCTCACTCTACCTAGACAACTGGCTTCTCCCCTCCTCTTCGGAAAGTCAGTGCATGAAGGATCTCAAGAGGACTCTTCCATTAACTCACTCATTGGGTCTTCTTATAAACGAGGAGAAATCTCAGCTAATTCCGACTCAGAAAATTCTCTATTTGGGGATGACTCTGAACTCTCGAGATTTTCGGGCTTTTCTTTCACCAAAGAGAGTCCAGTCGTGTCTGGAAGTAGTACAGGACTTCCTGGACCGCAAATCCAGTTCCGCTAACCATTGGACCAGTCTGTTAGGAACACTAGCTTTGGTGGAACAGTTTGTCAAACTTGGAAGACTGCACATGAGGCCCCTACAATTCTTCCTGAAGGCATCATGGTGCAGAAAGACTCAACCGGACTCGACAGTATTCTCGATTTCAGACGAAATCAAGGAAGACTTAGCGTGGTGGCTTTCAAAACCAAGACTGGTAGAGGGTCTTTCGCTTCGTCCGCTCCACCCAACCCTTCAGTTCTTTTCAGACGCCTCCGACGCAGGTTGGGGAGCCCTGTTGGGGAAGAACAAAATGTCAGGGGAATGGTCGGAAACGCAGCGCTCTCTTCATATCAACGTGAGGGAGCTATTAGCAGTGTTCCTGGGACTTCAGGCGTTCTCTCATCTCGTGACAGGACAGGTGGTAGCAGTTCACAAAGACAACTCCACAGCACTTTCCTACATCAGGAAACAAGGGAAACACGCTCCGTCACCCTCTACAACCTTGCAAAAGATCTGCTTCTGTGGGCAGAAAAATTTCAAGTTAGGCTGATCCCTCAATTTGTTCAAGGGAAAATTAACGTGTTGGCGGACGAACTAAGTTGCCGTCATCAAGTACTGCCGTTAGAATGGACTCTCGATGCGAAGGTCTGCCTAGACCTATGGAAACTTTGGGGAAAGCCGATGATAAACCTCTTTGCAACTTCGAGGAACAACCGCCTTTCGCTGTTTTGCTCTCCAGTCCCGGACCCTCTTGTATGGTCAGTCGACGCAATGTTACTTTCCCCCGTTCGGCCTAATAAGACAGGTGCTGAAAAAAAGTGTCATTCCACAAAAATGTTTCTCTGACACTAGTCGCTCCATTCTGGCCAAGGAAAGAATGGTTCCCAGATCTCCTCGACTTGCTTGTAGACTTCCCCAGACTTCTTCCGTTAAAGAGATGTCTACTCAGACAACCGCACTTCGAAAGATTCCACCAAGGATTATCCGCTCTGGCACTGACAGGATTCAGACTGTCAGGAGTCTCGTCAGAGCGAAAGGTTTTTCGAGACGAGCTGCAGAAGCTATCGCGAACTGCAGAAGAGATTCTTCTAACAGATTATACCAATCTAAATGGGGAGTGTTTCGAAAATGGTGAAGACAGACTAAAGTCTCTCCTTCTGAAACATCTGTGAACAAAATAGCTGATTTCCTTCTTTCTTAAGGGACGTTAAGCGTTTAGCGCCTTCGACTATTAGGGGATAAAGCGATGCTGGCTTCAGTTTTTAAACACAGAGGACTAGACCTATCCACGAATAGTGATCTTTCCGATCTAATTAAATCGTTCGAGACTTCCAAATTGTCAAAGGGTTCGATAGCATGGAATCTCGATATAGTTCTTAAACGGCTTTTGGGTCCTCCCTTTGAACCGTTACTTTCTTCGTCTATGAGGAATCTCACCAGGGAGACGTTATTTTTAGTTGCATTGGCATCAGCTAGATGAGTTAGCGAGCTACACGCGATGGACAAAAAGGTGGGATTTTCTCAAGGCGATGCAGTTTGCTCCATGGAGCTCAATTTTCTCGTGAAAAACCAAAACCCTTCTAATCCGTGGCCACGTAACTTTGTTCTCAAGAACCTGACAGACTTGATAGGCCAGGAAGAAGAAGAACGGCTCTTATGTCCCGTGCGGGCATTAAGATATTACCTCTGCAGAACGGAGGAGATTAGAGGTCAATCGAATCATTTGTGGTGCTCTGTTAAAAATCCCTCTCGCCCTCTCTCAAAAAACGCTATTTCCTTTTTTCTGAGAGAGTTAATGGTCAAAGCACATTCTCAAGCTAACGATGCAGTGTTTCCTTTACTGAGAGTGAAAGCGCACGAAGTTCGAGAGGTAGTGACTTCCCTCGCTTTTCAACACAACTTGTCGCTATCCGCTATCCTCCAAAGTACCTTTAGGAGGTCTAAATCTGTGTTTGCTATGCATTATTTGAAAGAAATCGAGACAGTGTTCGAAGATTGTAAGTCTCTCGATCCACTTTCGGTAGCTGGCATGGCGTTGGGAGAAACGACATAGGGGGTTGCTCTCTCTGTTAGCCTATGTTTCGCCTTGTATCAAGGTTGACGAGTTAAAGGGAAGTCTGGGTGTACAATGTACCTGGAGTACTCACCAGTCATTTTAAGAGTTAGTTTTGGTGGGTAAAGGTTTTTATTTCGGTGTAGGTGACAGTTTTTTCATGTTGGTTATTTCTGGTCTTAGCCCAGGGCAAGGGCAATATTTTGTTGTATTTTCATTGAGTCAGCGGTGAACACCATGACTACAAGGATATTCCACTCCATGTAGAGGCACCCATTGGTCATACTCCAAGCCTTCTATGTAAGATGAGCACCGACCAGAGGCAGTATTCTCCTACAGTAGCTCTCTTACAAGGTAAGGTACAACAGGCACTAACAGTGCTTTTGGGTATACGTACTTTATTTTCAAGAATCATATGTTATTTTTTAATTAAAACTTTCATCCACAGTCCCCCATCCCTGCAATGGGTAATCAGCTGTAGAATTGTTCGGTAAGACACTGCAATAAAAAAGGAATTTTCATTATAAAATGAAATTTTATTGCATACTTACCAAATAATTATTAATCAAAGCCCTCCCTCCTCCCCACACGTGGATGGCTGGCCAGAACGAATTGATGTTACCTGGGCAGTTGTACCTGTAGCTCCCTCTAGTGGAGGGACATGACGTCACCTACATCAGCGATGGCGGCGCCACTGCGGAAGTTTTGAATGTATTGTCTGCCATTCGTAGTACAGCTGTATAATTGTTCGGTAAGTATGCAATAAAATTTCATTTTATAATGAAAATTCCATTTTTGCTGTATAACTAACTTATAAAGAATCTGTCAAACCACAGATAGCTCAATGCTTGGTAGACCTGAACAAATATAATTTGAAACCAATTCTCAGAGAGAGAACTTGTTCCATAGTTATCTGTCAGTATTAAACATATTTTTAAAAATCCATCCCAAGATCACTTTATCACTTCCACACACAGGTATAGTATACATGATTTTTTATGCAAAGATTCAGGAATTAGTAAATCAGTGCAAATATATCATATTTTCTTGTTAAATCAGCAGTATGAGTAGAATCATTCAAAATTCATGTTAGGTCCAAGAATAATTATGAAACCTGTATGCAGCAAAAATAAAAACAGACCATTTTGAATCAAAGGCAAGGTACTGTATAAAACACACACACAAACTTGTTCCACAATGTTCAATAGATAATATTTTGCATGTAATTCTAGGACTTGGCGGCATAATGAATACTAAATGTAAAGCATGACAATTCTGTTATCTAAAATTTTAAATCAAAAGAAATAAACTAAAGCAATCTAAGATGCAGTTAGGAAAAACATGACACTAAAGTTGCTTCAGAAATACTGTGTATACATTGTACAACATCTGTCTGCTATGTTTAATGAATTTATGTAGCAATTCATAAAGAGTCAAAGTTTAAATGAAGGAAAGGATCTTACATAGTATTACATTTCTTTGATATCACCTTTCAAGCCTTTATCACGACTAAATTACCTGGTAATTCCTTTTTGTAACTGTCTAGCATTTCAGACCAAGACCATAAGTGAAACTATGTATGTATATCACTAGAGTATAATGGAATAAAATGTATGGTGAACAACTATGTACTTCAAGAGTTGTTTTAATATTCCTTATGCAAGAGAAAAAAAAGAAACATGCTCCTGCTTTCTTTTTCACTTAATATTTTGATGGTACCTAAAGAACAAGGTGGTTCTAGCACTTAATTAGCAAGAAAGGAAGTAGAAACTACCTGTAATGGAGTCTGATATGCATAAAGTATATATAAATATTATAGATATATATAGAGTATATATAGATATATATATAGTATATATAGATATATATATATATATATATATATATATACATATATATATATATATGTATATATGTATATATATATATATATATATATATATATATATATATATATATATATAATATATATATATATATATATATATATATATATATATATATCTATATATACACACATACCATTCCCTTATGTGATGGTAATTGCTTCCTAGCAAAGAAAGATAAAGGAAAGGAGAACGCATTTTCGAGAAGTTCGGCAGTAAGGAGGCTTTCGCGCCCGTGTTGGAGGCGCCCTTTTCTTGCGGCTGTTCTAGAATCAGCAGGAGTGTTGTGGATCTCGTCGGGACGTGAGAAACGCCGCGATTTCTGATGCAATACCTCGTCTAGATTCATCTAAGAAGTTCTAGAAATCCCTGGAGTCGGTGACGTTCGCCGTAGGCTTCGCCCCCAGAGTGCCATATAAATACGACGAACGAACTTTGGAGAAGAGTGATCGTAGAAGGAAGAAATCGTAAAAGAGAGAGATCACCAGTTAGTAAGAGCCTCAGATCAGATTATCAGAGAGATCAGCAGCAGCAGAGATCTTCCGTGAGATACGAGAAAAAGGAACCGACGAAGTATCAATCAAAAGAAGAGTTGTTCGAGAGTTGGTTGGATATTGGTCTAGTCGTCTTCCGGAGTGGACGGCCGAGTTGTCTCTACGTTGAGCAGACTTCGGAGAAGAAAAGGGGAGAGTTCCTGCCTTACGAATAGACTATTTTCTGCAATACGGAGTCAAGAGGACGTCTGCAATTGCCGCTCTACTTTTATGAAGCCACCTCTTCGAAGTGCCAAACTGTTTAGCAAGAATTCTTATTACCTCACTGTTTCCCCCCAGTTCATGCAGTGTAAGATTCTATCTTTTTATGTAAATAGGAGATACCATTCTGCATTTACCTTTGTTAGTAAGCTTGTAAATAACCTTTGGTTGTGTTAGTGTTGCTTTCTATATTCGTATCCCCAGTTTCAATTAAACTGTTTTTGTGTTGATTTATATATATATTTTTTTATTATTTCATATCGAACCTGAAGCGGACCTCCCTCAGAGGCCGTAAAATTGTGTCGACCCTTTCCAGGATATTTTGACACCGTAACATTGTCTCTGAGATCTCGGAGTCCATAACATTTGTGGCGACCTTGCCTAGGCTATCAACACTTTAACAGTTTGAAACAGGGAGGATATAGAAAGAATCAGAATGAGTGAGATGGTGAAAAAGTTTATTGAGTTAGGTAAGCTCCTAGGTCTAGAGGGGAATGATCTATGTGAGTATGTTGAAAGGAAAGAAAGGGAAAAGTATGAGAGAGACAAAAGAGCAGCTGAGAGAGAAGTGAGGAAAATGCAGCGAGAGGTAGAAATGTTGGTAATGCAGCAGGAAGTAAGAGAAAAGGTACGTATGCATGAACAGGAAGAGAGAGAGAAAGAGCGTATGCATGATTTGGAAATTGCTCGGTTAAGGGAAAATGCTCGTAACAGTCAGACAGGCGAAACTGATAGGTTAGGTATGAGTACAGTGCTGAAATTAGTGCCAAAGTTTGATGAGGAGGTTGTTACGACATATTTCATGTGTTTTGAGAAGCTAATGGAATGAGTAGGTTCTCCTAAAGAAACGTGGACTTTATATTTGCAGTCAGTTTTGAGTGGTAGGGCACTTACTGTGTATAGTTGCATGTCTAAGGAGAATGTGATATTATGATTATTGTGAAAGAAACTGTTCTTAGCGCTATAGGTTAGGTACCAGAGGCGTAACGTAAGAAATTTAGAAATTTGAGAAAGGATGAAAATATTATGTATGTAGAATACGGTAAGAAGTTAGAAAGCTGTGTGATTGGTTAACTTCTGCTAAGGTTGAGGATTTTGATAGTTTGAAGAACTTAGTGTTGTTAAAAAACTTCAAAGATAACGTATCCCCTGAGATTAAACTTTATATAGAGGATAGGCGAGAAGTATCTTTTGCAGGAGCAACTAGGCTAGCTGACGAATATAGTCTAACTCATAATTTGAGTGATAGTAAGAAACGAAACGATTCTTCGTCTGGTAGAGTACAAAGCAGTAAAGGTTTCAGTCCTAGTAATAGCAATGCGAGTAAAAGTGACTATTCCTGTTATACATGCGGAAAACCTGGTCATATGTCTAAGGTTTGTAAGAGTAGAATGGCATATAATGGCTCGGAATTAACTTGTTTCCGATGTAATGGGAAAGGGTATTTAGCGAGGAATTTTGCAGTAGAAAGGATGGTAAGAAACCAGTATCATTAGTTAACCTTGTCGTCAAATAGGGATGATGTGATGAGAGAAACTAGGAAAGTTTTTGGCGAATTTCTGTCGGAAGGCGTAGTTTCATCTCTTGGAGGAGTAGATTCGAGAGAAGTGGTCTTGCTTCGAGACACAGGGGCTGCTATCTCACTGATTTTGAGTGTGTGTGTGCCGAACAGGGCAGAAATCAATATGGAAGAGAAAGTTATGTTAGGTGGATTTCCTAACACTTGTGTTCTTTGTCCTTTGTTGAAGTTGAATTTAGAAAGTCAGGTAGTGTCAGGAGAAGTAAAACTTACAGTTGTGGACAGTTTGCCCATCGAAGGCGTTGACATTATTGTCAGTAATGACTTAGCTTTATCCAAGAATGTGAATCCTGTTGTGAGGAATATTCCAGTGCCTGAAATGGTAGTAACTAGGTTGGGTTTAGATACAGACATAGACTACGGTCATAATTTGTTCGTGGATTCGAACGAGTGTAAGTTCGTGGATTCGAACGAGTGTGAGTTCGTGGATTTGAACGTGAGTGAGTTCGTGGATTCGAATGAGTGTGATAGAGGTAGTGAGTTTGATCTTAGCATGAATGTGGCTGAGAGACCGGACTCTATCGAAGTTGACAGTGATAGCCAAGAGGAAGGCGTAGAAGTCGAGAGTAACGTAGTAAATGTACCAGTATCTAGTACTAGTTACGGTGATGAATTAGGCTCTAACGTTTTGGATAAGGATGAGCTAGTCAAGTTGCAGAAAGAGGATGAGACACTAAACCGAATTTTTGAATATGAGCTGGATGATGATCTCCATGATGTGTGTAAGGAAACTTTTTGTTTAAAGGACGAAGTTTTGAGTCGTTATGTTCGACTGAAGTCAGGTAGTAAAGGGGAAGTCACAGAACAATTAGTAGTTCCTAGGAAGCTTCGTGAACTAGTTTTGAAGTTAGCATATGATGAGCAAGGACATTTGGGAGTAAATAAAACTTTCAAGTGTATTAGTAGGGCGTACTTTTGGCCTAAGATGAAAAATGATGTATGTCTAAAAAGGCATGTTTTAAGCTGTCATGAATATCAAATTGCCGGGAAACCGATACATGTAATTCCCATGTGTAATATTTCTTCAGTAGGCGAATATTTTGATGATGTAGTAATTATAAATATGTTTGGAACTTTGTCTAGAAGTAAGGGTAGAGATGATTGCATAACTAATCTTGATTATTATAAAAACAATTTAAGAGATGTTTGGCATCTAGTGGAGGAGAACGGAAGCGCTTGGCATTTAGCGAAAGAAAACCCGAACGGAAGTCAAGGGGAAACTAAAGAGAAACCTTATCTTAGAGCCAAAGAGAGAAGTTTGTGTGTAAGAGATAAAGCTTTAGTACTAGTCTCGAGAGAAAGTCCCTTTTTACCTTATAAGTATGAAGGTCTTTATTCAGTGTTAGAGGAGAGGGGAAGTATACATTATAGAATTAATGTGGGTAAGAGTAGAGCAAAGGCAATGAATGTAAATTTGCTTCAGAATTATAAACAACGCCCTGTGCCGTGGCCTCCACCCGTGCAACAGTGTTACTGAGTGAGATTAGTTTTGAGAAAAACACAAGAGGTGTTTTAGTATTTATAAGTTTTAAGCAGAGTTCAGAAAACGGAAAAAGTAAGAGAGAAGGATAATGTATTAGCTGATAGCCTCTTTAGAGATTTCTCAGAATGAGTAGCCTAATAGCCGTTTTCTGTTATCGCACGAGTAAGTGTGAGTGGGGAAGTGTGCGTGTTTGTCTGGATTAAAGCTTTATGCAGAATGGTTTCCCCGCTGTTTAATTCTTGCTTCTCTTTAGAAAAAAAAAAAAATTATTTGATTTCATTTTTTTTTCTCTTTTGGGGGGGGCGTGTGATGGTAATTGCTTCCTAGCAAAGAAAGATAAAGGAAAGGAGAATGCATTTTCGAGAAGTTCGGCAGTAAGGAGGCTTTTGCGCCCGTGTTGGAGGCGCCCTTTTCTCGCGGCTGTTCTAGAATCAGCAGGAGTGTTGTGGATCTCGTCGGGACGTGAGAAATGCCGCGATTTCTGATGCAATACCTCGTCTAGATTCATCTAAGAAGTTCTAGAAATCCCTGGAGTCGGTGACGTTCGCCGTAGGCTTCGCCCCCAGAGTGCCATATAAATACGACGAACGAACTTTGGAGAAGAGTGATTGTAGAAGGAAGAAATCGTAAGAGAGAGATCACCAGTTAGTAAGAGCCTCAGATCAGATTATCAGTGAGAGATCAACAGCAGCAGAGATCTTCTGTGAGATACGAGAAAAAGGAACGGACGAAGTATCAATCAAAAGAAGAGTTGTTCGAGAGTTGGTTGGATATTGGTCTAGTCGTCTTCCGGAGTGGACGGCCGAGTTGTCTCTACGTTGAGCAGACTTCGGAGAAGAAAAGGGGAGAGTTCCTGCCTTACGAATAGACTATTTTCTGCAATACGGAGTCAAGAGGACATCTGCAATTGCCGCTCTACTTTTATGAAGCCACCTCTTCGAAGTGCCAAACTGTTTAGCAAGTATGATATTGTTATTGTACAATAAAGTTTCATACATACTTACCTGGCAGATATATACGATTGTATGGCCCACCCAGCCTCCCCTCAGGAGACAGGTGGAAGAGAAAATCTGGCTCAAGATGGTAATAGTTCCTATTCCTGCCACCCAGCGGCAGGCGGCGGGATCACCTGACCTACCTGTAGTGTGTGCCGCAAAATTTGAATTTCTGTCGGGGACGACGGAGTCTATAGCTAAGTATATATCTGCCAGGTAAGTATGTATGAAACTTTATTGTACAATAACAATATCATTTTCATACATTCAACTTCCCTGTCAGATATATACTTAGCTGATTGGCACCTTTGGCGGAGGGTAAGAGACAGCTAATTACTGACCTGATAGGTAAACAACATATGTTGTAGGTAATACAAGTTAATTAACAATACCCTAGTTCCTACCTGTTTAGGCGGAAGATTTCATAGCTTGTGCTTAGAAGTCTGCTTCGCCTCAAAAGCTTCAGCGAGGGTGTGCCCTATGGCTGAGAACTCTTGAAAGGACTGTCAATGGGGTCTTATCCACTTACTCAACAGAACCTGATGGCAATTGTCACTGGAGTCTTATCCACTTACATGACAATATACCTATGCCTATTGGCATACAAAGGAGAAAAACACTGATCCCAATCACCCGATCCTAACCGTGGATTAGTATATATGATTGAAAGGCGTTATCCCCAAACACCTTTCAAACAACCTAAAAACTCAACACCAACTAATTTTAAAATCACACTATATAAAATATAAGGACAAAAATTAAATTTAAGGATCAGTCTTCTCTCCTTTGCCCAGCACTGTATCCGCTGATACATAAGGTCCTAGAGAGAAGCATCTCTCATATGTTACCCACACATCTTTCAAGTAATGTGAGGCGAACACTGAGTTACACCTCCAATACGTGGCCGCTAAGATGTTCTTCATCGACATGTTCTTGCTGAACGATAACGATGTAGCAACTGCACGTACTTCGTGTGCTTTAACCCTTAATGTCTTATATGCCTCACTATCACAACTCATGTGGGCCTCAGTTATAATGTTTCTAACAAAAAATGCTAAGGCATTTTTTGACATAGCTCTTCTAAGGTCTCTAACAGCACACCATAAACTTTGATTGCAACCCTGCAACTGCTTCTTCTTCTTCTGCAGGTAAAACTTCAAAGTTCTCACAGGGCATAATGTTCTTTCCATTTCATTCCCAACTAATTGAGAAAGCCCTTTTACTTCGAAAGTCCTAGGCCAAGGTCTCGAGGGGTTTTCATTTTTAGCTAAAAACAAAGGCTTGAAGGACAATACAGCCGAATCCTTCTTAAAGCCCACTCTCGAGTCAAGCGCTTGCAACTCACTCACTCTTTTCGCAGTAGCAAGAGCTATTAAGAAAATGATATTGTTATAATACAATAAAGTTTCATACATACTTACCTGGCAGATATATACATGGCTAAGACTCTGTCGTCCCCGACAGAAATTCAAATTTCGCGCCACTCGCTACAGGTAGGTCAGGTGATCTACCGGCCTGCCCTGGGTGGCAGGACTAGGAACCATTCCCGTTTTCTATCATATTTTTTCTCTTCCACCTGTCTCCTTGCGGGGAGGCTGGGTGGGCCCTAATCGTATATATCTGCCAGGTAAGTATGTATGAAACTTTATTGTATTATAACAATATCATTTTCATACAATCAACTTACCTGTCAGATATATACATAGCTGATTGGCACCCTTCGGTGGAGGGTAAGAGACAGCTAATTCTGGAATAGACAGGTAAACAACATATGTTGTAGGTATAAAAAACCTTGGTTCCTACCTGATAGGTGGTAGACTTTGTGGCTGTAGCCCAGGAGTCTGCATCACCTCAAGAAACTTTAGCGAGATATATGATCTATGGCCAAGAGTTCTTGTGGGTCTGCCGAAGGGGTCTTATCCACTTACTCGGCAGAGCCTGAAAAGACTTTGTCAATGGGTGCTGATCTACTTATATGACAACACACCTTATGAAGGAGCACACAACCAATCCCGACCACCTGATCCTAACCACCATGTTAGTATTAAAAAATTGCTCCGAGTTATCCCCAAACTCTTCACAACAACCATAACTCTAAACCAAATTGCACACGCACACATTAATTTTCCAAAAAAAAATTTTTATGATACTCGTCTAATAAAAGACATCACAAGAGTTCCTTACTGAACGAAAGTGACTGGCCGCCTGTGCGGCACCTGCACCTGTTCAGCAGAAAGTCTAGAACATGACAATTTGTCGAAAATTGCATTTTTCCTAACTATACAAACCTGAGGTCCTTTAACAATAGGAAGGTAACTAGCGGCAGTTGGGACGGTCGTAAGCTTCGAACAAGGGGAGAACAGTAGTTAACTGCTTGTCCGATCGTGCGCGCGCCCGAGAGGTGAAGAATCACTTTTGCTTTAGGCCCATGCAAAAAGTTGCAGAGTGAGGGGTGGCATGAGGTGGGACTATATGTAAAGGACCTCAGGTTTGTATAGTTAGGAAAAATGCAATTTTCGACAAATTGTCATTTGTTCCGATACGTAATACAAACCCTCGGTCCTTTAACAATAGGAAGACTCACTTCTTGGTGGGAGGAATCCGAGTCTTTTTGGTGAACAGACTGGTGTTCGTCCAACCCTGGAGTGCCTCCCTGGTCGTAAGAGCAAGGGAGGGATCCAAACCTCTGTCCGATTGATCGGGGTGTGCACCGCAGGATCAATGGTCAGACCTCTGGGCCAAGTACTAAGAGAGAGGCAAGCGTATCTCTTCGTACCAGCAAGCAAGAACTTGTTCCTGTTTGCAAGAGACAATCATAAAATGATGGGTTTGTCTCAAGTTGGCATCCACTTCCTCCCCCTTGTTGGAGGAAATGGTGGATATTTACTCCTATCCCTACTGAAAGGGATAGGATGGTGCTCTATTGAGTAGCTCACCTGCATCTCGTCCTTACCCAGCAGGGTGACGACCGTGTCCCTCTACCCAGAGGTAGAGGGAAGAAAAAGATGGGAAGAGGAGCCAGTCACACTCTCATTCACTCATCCATTCTTACGGTCACACCAGGACTCGATGCTGTTCAGCCTGCGAGGGTCTGGGTTAACTACACAATGTGTTGAGCAACCACCATGGTTCCCAAGGAAAAAGATCCAAGGAACTGTGGGCAATATCCCGAAGGTAGAAGGAGGTGCATGCGGTCCGGTTGGACCAGGCCCCTGCGCCACGGAGAAATTCTTGCGGAACGCGAGAGAATGACGAAGAGGCGTCCACACTCATCCTGGGTGTCGAGTTTCTTCAGACAGCTCCGTCGCGCCTTCACAGGACAAAGAAGCATAGCCTTCGTATCGGAGGCGGTGAAGTCCATTAGGGAGGGTATTGTGAAGGACTCGAACCAATCGTCAGTTACCGAAGGGTTCTGAGTCTTCGCTACGAAGATCGGTACGAAATCGAGCGTCACAAATCCCCATCCCTTTGTGCTTGACTTCTCAAGAGAAGTCATGCAGTTACCTAAGACGAAAAGAAGGGAATAGTCGTATGACCTATCCCTCTTCTCGACTTTGGTTATGTACAGTACTCATACTGACAAGCTATTAAGACGAAGTAATGATTGCTCTGGAACAACCGAACTAAGTCCACAGCATAGTTCGTAACTGACCCGGGCGCTCTGACAGCTGCCGACTGACTGTTTCGGAATCGGCAAGTTGTCCAAAAGCATCCGGGAAAGTCACGTGACCTCGCCCTTTAAAGAGTTATGCTGAGAGACCAAACAAATAATATATTTGTTAGTCACCGATGCCGGACGGTGCGGTGATGATTCTCTTAATGCATAAGCTCAAAAGGCGAAAGTCAATTGCCTTCAAAAGACCGAGGTCCCTGATGGCAAGAAAATCTCATAGACGTTGAATCTCAGCTTAAGGAGAAACAACACTATGTGACGTTGAAGACGAAGGTAGGCAATGAATGCAACCTACGTCTTCCAGCTGAATCGAGAGAAGGAATCTCAAGATTCTAAACCTGTGCTTACAAATGACTGAAAACGCTAACCGCCATTTCGTTGCTGTCCGGTGTGCAATGAAAGCGGGGCGTTCTTCAGTAATGAAACACAGGGGAGAGCCGCCTGAAGAACTGCTTCTCATGGCTGAACGTTTGGAAGTAGCGTGGCGGTTGGTGGGAGTAGGCGATGTCTTTCAATACATCAATGCTAATCCGGGGCCGTGAACAATGAACAATTGCACCACCTCCGAATACAAGATATTTTGAGGACAAACTCAGATTCCGCAAAAAAAAAAAATCATTCGCATTATCGAGATACGATGCAGCAAGAGACTATTACGGTACAGAATCTGTTACCGTGCGGTAAACAGAAAGATGAGAGTCGAATAGATATCTCTGTTTAAAATTCTCGCAATACCGAAGACGATGAATACTAGCGTCACAGCAGTAGATGGTCATTCATGTATGCAAGAATCCCCGTTAATCAGAGACTTAAGTCCGTGATTGTTGGGCCGAGATACGGTTGGTATTCAATCAAAGCAAGGTGAGAAAGACATAGCCAGCCGTGCATCTCGAAGCGGCAGCTGGTACTGAAATGCCTCGGGCAATTCGATACGCAGTAGCTGTCGCTGACTCGTCATCCTGAGTTGCCAAGTAATCCTTTCCACGAAGGAATGCGTTCGGCTAGAACCATCGAGCATAAAAATATGCTCGAGCAATTATATTTATGCGAAACGAATTTCGGTAAATATAAAAGCTTAAATGGTGGTGTTGTGACAACACCATAAGTATATAAAATTGAAACTGGAACTCCTGGGAGGTTGCAGGCAACCCCGAGTTGTAGTTCAATTAGAATACTCGTCTAAGTCGCAATCCGTAGAGTAACTAGGATATGCGCCTACCCCTCGGACAATTCAACTGCTTAGCAGAATCATGTCGCGAGGTTAATATACGTAGTATATTTGTAGGATTCTGAATAACGATCTCCATCCTAAATTCTTTCCTTCAAGAAAACAAAATAAAATAAGGATTGGAGATCGACCACCATTCGATCTCTATCAAAGAGAGTGAAGGAGAAGTCTTCCTCGAAGGAAAGCTTCATGGTGAACAGAATACTAAGACGATAGTTCAAGCCAAACTGGATACTCCCGTCCGTTCTTCTCTATTCCAGGTTGGTCGCCTACTGTGAGATAGTCTTCTTTCAGCAGCAGTCTTCTTCCTAATGCTAGAAATTACAGGAATTCGAGCATAGGCGAGGTTCCCGATTATCGTGTAACATATCGGGGATTCTCGTCTCGCTCACTTTGGAGATCGTAAAAAACTCGAACACTCTGAATGCGCTAGAAATTCCGTAGAATTCTAAGCAGTCTGCAAAACCCCCACCGAATTCGTCAAACGACATCGGCTGGTGGTCCTCTCCGATTCCCGTAGAAATCGAGAAGTGGTCAGGATCCCTCCTCAACGACCGGGGCTTACGTCAGGTAGGACCCGAAGGTCCACCCGGTAGCGCAGTCCCCAACGTGGGATCCTACAGAGAAATCTCTGTAGGATCCCTCCCCTTTCCCTCGTAGCCGTAAGGAGAGAGGGAATGGGGGAGGAATTGGATACTCGCTCGCCTTCCCAGTGGAAACTAGCAGTTGGAGAAGAGTAGGAGCAGCCATCGCCGTCTCTCAAGAGTTCTGGGAAAAACGTATCGTCAGGAGAAAACGTTTTCCCGAGGAGGGTTACGAACTCTCACCGTAGGTAAGGTCTGCCGCCACTGTGAACGTCGTCTGGGTGGGGCATGATCGATACCTGACAGGAGAGAGCCGATACTGTCCTCCGACTCATTCCAGTCCTCGTCGAGGTCGAAACCTCTCAGGAGGACCGAAGGAGTATTTAAATACGGTGTCCGAAGACACGTAAAAACGCCGCTGTCGCAGTAGAGGAGGTGGAAGTAGCTTGATCGACCGACCAGAACTGAGAGAGCCTTCTTGTCCGGAGACGAGAGACTCTGGTTCAAGACAGAATCGGCAAGCTCCGATCGCGGCAAACCCACCGTCGGTTTGGGTTCCCTCTCGGGCCCCAAACGACTCAAGCAGAGACATGGGCTCTGCTGGTGGGAGCGGCGATCCTTCCCCCAGGTCGTTGTGCTGACGAATCAGTGCAATAACCTGGGCAAAGTTACTCTGAATCTCGGAAGTTACAGCGTCTTGAGGAGTAGACCGTCCAGTCCCTCCAACAAGAGCAACTCCCAAGACCTCCTCCTTCAGAAGAAGGACCAGCAACAGATCCCTGACGGTTGCCTCCAATCACTTGCGCGTACGTCCCTGGCTGGTCCCTAAGACCATACCTGGCACGCGGCGTCGTGACGGGATCGTGAGCGGCGCATCTCTCACGATCACTCCTATATACCTCGCTCTTCCCGGCGTATGCCGAGGAAGTTGAAGGTATTGGAGAGACAGAACTGACGCTACCACCCTCCCCCCCCCCTGATGGTCGCCTCCAATCACTTTGCGCGTACGTCCTGGCTGGTCCTAAGACCATACGTGGCACGTGCGGCGTCGTGACGGATCGTGAGCGCGGCGAACCTCTCACGATCACTCCTAGCTACCTCACTCTTCCCGGCGTGCCCCGAGGAAGTTGAAGGTAGTGGAGAGACAGACCTGACGCTCCCCCCCCCCCGGCTCGCTGGCAGGACCAGCGTACGTGGGGGGCTGCAGCCGATCACCAACCCGCGGTGGGGATCGATCTGCAGGCCTGGCCGTGCTGCTCACCTGTGGCGAGCGGCTCGACTGAGCACGTCGACCCCCGTGCCGTGCGTCAGACGAGCTGCTGCCGGGTTTACCGTATCGCCCGGTCCCTGTGGGAGCGGGCGGTCAGGTGACCTGCAGAGCTCACTTTCGCGGTGAGACCAGTGAGCGTCCTCGCGGCACGTCAAACCGCTGGTACCAGCCGAGGCTGGTACCGTCGGTCGAGGGGACCTGGGGGACCTCTTCCCAGCCTCAACCCGTGGCCGGTCAGAGACCGTCACGTCCACCCGAGGTACCGGCTGGTCGCTACGAGAGCGGCCGCTGGCCTGGCGAGAGTCACCTGAGCGGCTCTCGACAGTCTTCTGCTCCGTGCCTCGGTCATGACGCTGAGCGAAGCTCAGGCGTCTTAACTTTGGCTGCACGGTCACCCAAGAAGGAGAACCGTAAACACTCGGAACTTCTCGGGGACGAAAAACCGAGCCGGTACCTGGCTTAGCAGCAGAGCTGCCAAGACCAGGCGAGGGTGTACCAGCGGTAGCCAGCACACCCTTGGTCCCCCGTCTTCTTCTTCTCAGAAGAGGAGACGGGCCCCGTTCCCAAAGGAACAGGAGGACCAGCAGAAGAACAACCGTGCACACCGGAGTGAGACGAGCCCTTCGAAGTTCCCGAAGGAGTCTTCTTAGGGGGAAAACCCGGGTTACCAGCTGGTCGCTGCGAGAGCGGCCGCTGGCCTGGCGAGAGTCACCTGAGCGGATCTCGCCAGCCTTCTGCTCCGTGCCGCGGTCTTGGCGCCGAGCGCGAACTCTGGCGCCGAAACTTTGGCTGCACGGTCCCCTCCCAGGAGGGAGAGCGTACACTCGGGATCTCCCGCGAACGAGAGACCGAGCCGGAACCTGGCGTAGCGGCATCGCCGCTAGCAGCCAGGTCGAGGAAGTACCAGTGCTAAACCGATACTCCTCTGGTCCCCGTCTATCTCTTCCTTACGGAAGGGAGACGGCCCCGCTCCCGAAGGAGCAGGAGGGGACCGCAGAAGGACCCCCCGGACCCCCGAAGGAGACTTCTTAGGGGGGGGGGGGGAGGCAGCCTTCTTCTTCTTCGGCTTATGGCCTTAGAAGTCGAAGGGGAAGATGGCAGCAGCAGACGAAGACGAAGATGACCCACCTTCCTCTTCTTCGTCAGCTCACCGCAGGACAGTCGTCAGGTCCTCCATCCATTCCGGAGTCGGGCCTATTGCCGAAGAACAACACGGCCCGCCCACTGCACCTGTCCGGAAGGACCTGGGACTGGGGAAGACACACCATGGGCAGGACCAGCATGGACAGGCGCAGGAACCAGGAGCGACAGGAACAGCAACCAGCTCAGGAGCGGCAGGAACAGCGGCAGCGGTAAACACAGAAGGGACAGCCAAGCCAGTAGCGGGAACCACATCAGCGACAGGTACGGCAGGCCCAGCCATCGCCTCGTAGAATCATCGGCAGCCAGCGTGGTACTGGCGGCCGGTCCATGGGGCGAGCTGCTGGAACAGCGGAAGTCTGGGGCAGGCAACACGAAGAAAACACAGGCGGCGGCGGCATACCCCTCCTCGGTACGGCGGCGACCGGCCCTAGTAGCGGCAGACGGCGTCACCGACACAGCATGGGGAGTGTAGACCAGCGGGGGGAAGCAGCATAAGCGCGGCCGTGAAGGTTGTAGTGGAGACCACTCCAAGGTCACCGCCCCAGACCCCGCTAGACTTTGCAGCAGATCGTGGATGCTAGGCACGCCCTGCAGCCGCAGTGGTCCATACCTGTCCAAGGTCGTCTCCCACGGATGTAGCACCTGCGGTAGCACAAACAGATTAGTAAGAGGGGTTCCCTCTACGCACGGGGGGAGACATGCCCCACCCCGAACGGAAGGAAGACCCCAAAAAACAAAATACGAGGAAGCTGAGCGGGGGGGCAGAAAGAAGACGAAGAATCGGATACCAAGGGAGTCGCGGGAGAGCTTTCCGACGACTTCCTGCAGACCTTCGCTTCCCCTACCCCGCACACAGCAGTGAAAAGTAATATGAAAATGAAACAGAATACTGCACTTGCGATTCACTTCATAGAACTTAAAGGGGAAAGATCAATTCCCGGGTAAGAGCGGAAACTTGATCCATAATAATATGGTGCTATCATAAAATATATATGAAAATGAAACAGAATACTGCACTTGCGATTTTCACTTTCACATAAATAAATCGTAAGGATTAATTCCCGGGTAAGAGCGGAAATTGATCCAAAATTAAATTTGATGCAATTAATAAATGCACAATGAAAAGAATACTGCATTGCGAATCCACTTTCATGCATTTCTATTCATACAAATAAGAGGCTCGTGCCGAGCGCAATCACTCTCGGCAACGAACGCACAGGGCAAAAATATAATGAAAAAGAGTACTTACATCTTTCAATTACACACTTTCGCCCAAAATACATGACTCGGCGCGAGTGCGCCCGCCCTCGGCACCGAGACATAATTCAAGTCAATTTCATGAAAAGAGCGGAAATCGCCGCATCTACGGCGATAGCTCCATGTTGATTCATAATCAAGTAATGAAAATGAAAACAGTGTACTTACAGTTTCATTTTCAAGTCAAACAAACCATTAGTAGAAAACACAATATAAACAAAGCATACGACGATGAAGCGGGCAGAGAGCGATGACGAACACGTCCTTCACACCCGCGGCCGAAAGCAAAAGTGATTCTTCACCTCTCGGGCGCGCGCACGATCGGACAAGCAGTTAACTACCGTTCTCCCCTTGTTCGAAGCTTACGACCGTCCCAGCTGCCGCTAGTTACCTTCCTATTGTTAAAGGACCGAGGGTTTGTATTACGTATCGGAACAAATATCTATTAGACTTTTGCATCATTTAAAGGATTGGTGTTAGCTCCTGTACCCAGGATTGTGCCCGCAGACACGAAAGGACCTAAAGAAAAATGATATTGTTATTGTACAATAAAGTTTCATACATACTTACCTGGCAGATATATACTTAGCTATAGACTCCGTCGTCCCCGATAGAAATTCGAATTTCGCGGCACACGCTACAGGTAGGTAGGTCAGGTGATCTACCGCCTGCCGCTGGGTGGCAGGAATAGGAACTATTCCTTCTAATGGACAGATTTTTCTCTTCCACCTGTCTCCTGAGGGGAGGCTGGGTGGGCCATTCATTCGTATATATCTGCCAGGTAAGTATGTATGAAACTTTATTGTACAATAACAATATCATTTTCATACATTCAACACTTCCCTGTCAGATATATACTTAGCTGATTGGCACCTTTGGCGGTGGGTAAGAGACAGCTAATTACTGATTAGACAGGTAAACAACATACGTTTGTAGGTAATAAATAAATAAAACCTTGGTTCCTAGTGTTTAGACGAAGGGTTGACCTCCTAGCTATTGCTAGGAATCTGCTTCGTCTCAAGAGCCTCAGCGAGGATGTGACCAATGGCTAAGAGTCTTGTAGATCTGTCAATGGGGTCTTATCCACTTACTTGACAGAATCTAATGGTTATTTGTCAAAGGGGTCCTATCCACTTACATGACAAAACACCTATGCCTACTGGCATAATTAAGGAGCACAACACCGATCCCGATCACCTGATCCTAACACGAGGGTTTGTGCTTAATTTGAAAAGAGGCTATCCCCAAACTCATTTCAAATACCCAAAGAAAATAGTATACTTATGTTAAAATAAAATTTTTTTACTCACTAGTTAAGGATCAGTGTCGGCTCCCTATCCCAGCATTTAACGTATCCGTAGACACGTAACCAAGAGAGAAGGATCTCTCATAGGTCAACTTGACCTTCTTCGTGCAAAGAGAAGACAACCACAGAGTTGCATCTCCCGTAAATTACAGCTAATATGTCTCTCACGACATATTGTTATGGAAAGAACAAGAATTGTTAAAAAAGCTCGCACTTCAAGCGCTTTTAATTCTCAGCTGTTTGAAGGAATCATCAAGTTATAAGAAGTGCTTTAGAGATCACACTGTTCCCAAAGAAGACCAGGGCTTTCTTTGATTAAATGATCTCTTCTGGATGAAGCCTAGAGCCTGGCTTGTGCCTGGCTGGCGCCTCGCGCCTGGCTGGCGCCTCGCGCCTGTCTGACGCTTCGCGCTTGGCTGGCGCATGTTGCTTGCCTGGCGCCTGGCTAGCGCCTTGCGCCTGCCTGGAGCCTCGCGCCTAGCGCCTGGCTGACTTCTCCCCACTTGCTGGAGCTTCGAGCTTGTTAAAGAGTCTCGAGGAAACTGGCGATGCCCACATCGGACACTTTTTTCCGATTTATTTGCCTCTAGCGCATCTGCGCCAGGCTGGGGAGGCACGCTCCTTCTCCTCATCAGACAATGACAGTGTTTATTTGGACTGTCTTCCTCTGCGTCTTTACGCCTGTTCTGGTATTTTGGCGCCTGATTGGCGCTACATTGTCCGAAAAGTCCTTAACATCCACAATCGTTTATCAGGAGGACTGGAGAAGGGTGGAAGAAATTCTTTCACTTTGAGCTTTTGGTCTCTCCGGTAAGGGGAGGTGATTGTCATCAGCTACATCAGTAGACGATAGGATATCTAACCGTACGAGAGATAAGAGTCTTCCTCCGAGGAGGGTCCTTCATGAATACTTCCGTGCTCACGAGATCTCTTCTTACATGTTGAAGGGGTGTCTCGTTGCAGAATCTTCCCTATCCTTGCCCAAGAAGGAAGGGAAAAAGCCTGGAAGTCGAAGGAGACTCCGAGCTGAAATTGGAGTACTCCTGATTTCTAGCTCTTTATTGTATCCCTCTGAACACCTTCTTGGGAAGCATTTTGAGCCGTCATCGCATACCAAGACTCTGTAGGCAAACGTTTGAACCATTCTACTGTAGATGAAAACGTAAGTACTCTGCCTGGACAAACGAAACCTCTATCTGAAAACATTGAATCAGGAATAGGGGGTTTCAGTTCTTTTGCTAGACATACTATGCTGGCAAGAACCCATGGTCTAGTCTCCATAGAATCTGATGCGAGATTCCAATGCTCAAAAAATTCACTTGTCTTCTTGGTCGTTTAGGACCCAGAGAAACAAAGAATTCCCTCACAAAAATTTCTCAAAGAAGTTTGATGAGGAGCCATTCCATCTTGTCGGAACATGGAGTCTGTGGCCACAAAAAAAGATCCCATTAGAAGTACATGATATCCTACTCTTGTCATATTAAGGTATATATCGTATAAGATCCCGAAGATCTTAATCCTCTGCTATCTCCAATTCCCTTTGTAGAGGGACAGAGTATAGCCTTTTACTGCGTTCTTTGATAGCAGATATATACAAAGGTGATTCTTCCCTCTGAAAGGGAAAGAAAAAACCGCTATGTGGTTCACAGAGGTATCGGAAGAGGACAGTTTCCTCATTCCCTCTAGCACGATCTTGCAGCAATTCTATGTCTAGGCCATGGACTATTGTCATCTACCTTGAAAAATCCTCTCATTTATGTCCACTTCTGGTCAGTCTGCATGCAGACAGACTCAGAGTGGAGAGGTTGTTAAGGTCCATTTAATAATAGATGCTGATAGAATATCCAGACTCTCTTGGAAAAGACTTCCAAAAACATGCTGTGAGAAGAACGTGACCTCTGTGAATCCAACCTCTCTGAAGCCAAAATGAGGCATAAAGTATTATCCTCTCTTTCTTTGACGCCCTTTATCTTAAATTCTGTAAAGAATTTATATTTATATTTATATTTAGGGGAAAAAAAGACTATAGTATATTCCCTTTCTATAAAATAAAGATGGCGTATATTGCTACCTCTCTTGGTTCGAGGAAAAGGAAGCATTCTATAGGAAGCCTGTTCGTCTTCTAACCTTGCTAAGAGATCTATGAAGAAGACTTTCCGCAGGTTCTCACAATCTTTCCAATAAATGTTAGACATACGTTAACAGTTATATCGTCGATCGAGAAGGTTTTCACGGACATGAAATATCTTGCATCGAACCTCTTAAGGATCGTTACTTCCTGTCTGTTTTCCAAATAGGTTCTCTTTTTTAACGCGAACAGGAGCGAAAAAAGAGATTCTCGATGCTCTTTGCGATATGAGAGAGTCGTGGAATTGGCCTAAGTGATAAAAAGGGTAACGAAATCAGAACGATTCTTGCCGTTACCGAGCTGCTGTCCGAGAGGCTACTGGATTCTTAGGTTAATAACTCGCTAAAACGAGAAAATATCTTGGATGGTGCTCTTGGCCCATTGCTTCAGGCTGGCGCTTCTGGCGCAATTTTGCGCCAGGCTGGCGCTTCTGGCGCATTCCTGGCGCATTGCGCCAGGTTGGCGCTTCTAGCGCTTTGCGCCCGGCTGGCGCTTTCTTCTAATTCTCTTTATGTTATGTGTCAGAACATCTGTGCCTTTATGGTACCCGACCTCCTTTCACATGTTAATTCCGTTCTTAGTAGGAAAAAACTTCTTATATACGAAGTATAGTCCATTCAGGGAAAAGCCATTTCTGCCACGAAGAGAATGTTTCCCATCCCACTCATCCATCTTCTCTTGAGCAAATCCATCCTTAAAAGGTTGTGTGCGTTTCTCGAAAGACTTGACCATACCGTAGTCTTAAAGTGAATTCTCTACTACATCCATCTTCTCACTAAGCATGTATTCTAATAAGCCATGCTTTCGTAAGCATGAGAGCATTATATAATATAATGTTCTACTGCTTAGAATCCTTTAATAATGTTACCTACGGTAAACAGCATTGAAAGGTTATAATATCTTTCTTATTGAAAGCTTCTTAGCAAAAGGCAGACAATATTTTATTTGTGTTAGCTTAACTATCTCCTCCATTCGAGACTAAGTCCATGATTGTGGGGGGGGGATATACGGTTAACCATTCGATCCGTTGGAGAGAGAGATGTAATCGACTAATCATGACGAGAACCGGATGGTACTGTATTCAGTATTGGCCTTAGAATGACAGCCCGGCAGTCTCGCTCGCTGCCTGACTGCATTCATCATGAGTTGCCAGTTACTTCATTCAATGAAGGAATATAATACAATTATTCTCGAGCCTAAGGAAGCTCTTAATAATGCAAATTTAAGCCAAACAAACCTTTGTTAAATACCGAAGCTGAGTAGGTATTGTCGTAACAAACCTTTTAAGCGAAGTCCTTACCAGGAAAAAACCTGTAAGGATATAGATAATTCCGTAGCGAACCACAAAGGCAACTCTGGTATGGGTATATGACTTGTCATTCAGTAGTCGTATACAGCAAGTCTTGCTACTACATTCTTTCCTCTCCGATCCAGAGAGAGAAAAGGAAATCTTGCCCTCTTCGTTCTTTTCGTCAATAACACGAATTAGTATTAGTTGAAAAGAGATCGCAATGAAAACTCTAGGATCGAAGAGAATCCCTCAAATTTTTATTCTCTTGGATATAAGGCCGTATTCTATGCCTCTATTATTTGGAAGAGCCTCTAATCAATGAATGAGAGCTCGTACAAATCTTGTTTCATTTTCAAACGATCCTGAGAAAAACTCTATCATCATCTAAGTCCTCCTGACAAGAATGACGGCCGCCTGTGCGACATATTGCATTCTTCTCAGGAGACAGCTGTGCTTGCGGCAGATTTCCACCCGAAACGGACATATCGTGAACAGGACGACGGCCGCCTGTGCGGCACCTTTCGTCTCTGTCCAGAGAAATCCGCTCCTGGTCCAAATCATAAAGAGACGCTTCCTGGTTGATTTCTCCGTATGATTCTTTTGAGGAAGATCTTGGCGCTTGGTGCTTAACCGTTGCCAAAAGTCTGGTTTGTTCAATGCGCTTGGACGTATCTGTCCATCTCGGACCGTGTCGTCTGTCCGAGCTGTCCACCTATGGAACTTGGCGCTTGGCTGGTGTCATTCCAGTACGACTCCTCCTGCCTGTCCGTCTTGTCCGCTTCTGGCGGCTGTCGCCCGGACGGAGTTGCCTGCGCACGACGTTTTGTCCAATCCAGGCTGTCCGCCTTGTCAAGGTTGTCCGCAATCGGCACGAGTCTGTCTGGTTGGACCGTCCGCGTAGGACACTTTTTCCTGTCCGAGTAGTCCAATTCTGGCGCCGAGCGCCTGGGTGTTCTGTCCGACTCGGACACTCTTCGTCATTGTCCGTATGTTGCGTCTCAATCCTATGAGTTTTCGTCCTTCTTTCTTTATTCGTCCTCGTACTCGTACGAGGAGTAGAGGAGATAAGTCTGGAGTCCAGAACGCCCGTAGGACGAGATCTCTTAACAGGAAGAAAATCGTCCTTTCTCCTCGGAAGGTCTTTCTCAATACTCCTACTAAAGAGGAAAAACAAATTTGTTCCTGCATTTTAAGTAGGAAGTCCGTCGCAGTTCTTCCTTTTTCTTTGCCATGAATAGGAGAATGCGCTCTGGAAGGCGTAGGAGATCGAGATATTGTCCTCTTGGCTCTTTTCCTCTCGTAGGGAGAAATCGTCCGGGAAACGTTGCGGGCTCGAGTCCAACGTCGGAGCTTTCCAACTCCTCTTGATCAGACACGACAGATCGTCGGAATTCCATCCACTTCTTCGAGGAGACGAATGGGAAGACGAAAAGCACTCTTTTAGGATGCCTTTCCAATGGCGATCCTTGGCAGTCTGGGACGCTACAGATTCTGCCGAGGGGACGCCCTGACCGGTGGGATTCTCCGTAACCTCCGTACGACTGTCGACATTCCTTCTCCTCTGGGCCTGGGAGCTTGGAAGAGGTCTAGGTCTGGGAGCGAGACAGAGCCGATCGGAACGCACCCTCCATTATTTTAGGACGCCTTTCCAATGGCGAACTTGGCAGTCTGGGACGTTCTACAGAGTCTGCCGAGGGGACGCCTGATCGGTGGGGATTCTCCGTAACCTCCGTACGACTGTCGACATTCCTTCTCCTCTGGGCCTGGGAGGGAGCTTGGAAGAGGTCTAGGTCTGGGAGCGAGACAGAGCCGATCAGACGCACCCTCCACTTCAATGGGGAACACTATATTCAAACTTCTTACCTTTTTAGAGCTCGCTTTGAGCTACATCCATTATCTTCAAAATTTGCATATATAAATTTGTAGTTTCTGTGGAGTAAGAAGGTGATGAGGATGCAACTACTACTAGTACTGCTAATACTCTAACTGCTCGTTAGCACAAACGCTATTAAAGCTTATAAAGTAAGCGTATCTAGTTATATGCTCTTCTGACTTCCTAAAGTAGGAAATTTAAAGTTTAATATTTCCTCAATAAAGTTGTAACCTTTATTACATGTTAATAATGAATAAATATTAATAATTCCCTTTATTGCAAATTATGTGAGTGTCTACCGATAATTTCGGTAGTTTCAATTAGTATTTTCTTCGAAATTTCGAAGCGAAATTCATTAAAAAGTTAATAAAAGCGTATGCCGAACCAAAGACCCAGTACTTCCCTGCAAAAGACAGCCCAGAAGATCGATGGCGATGAAACACGAAAATCAAATCAGGAGGAACCGTAAACGTGTGTTTACAGCCAAAGATAGAGAAAAATCTGTCCTTAGAAGGTAATAGTTCCTATTCCTGCCACCCAGCGGCAGGCCGGTAGATCACCTGACCTACCTACCTGTAGCGTGTGCCGCGAAATTCGAATTTCTATCGGGGACAACGGAGTCTATAGCTAAGTATATATCTGACAGGGAAGTTGAATGTATGAAAACATTTTTCGTAGGTCACACGAATGTCCTTTAAATAGTGAGAGGCAAACACTGAATTACATCTCCAATATGTTGCTTCCAAGATATTCTTTAGTGACATACTATTTCTCTGAAAAGAGAGAGACGTAGCTACTGCTCTCACCTCATGAGCTCTCACTCTCAGGAGTTTCAAAGAGTCATCCGTGCAAGCCTTATGAGCGTCGGTAATGACGTTCCTGACAAAAAAGGCTAAAGCATTCTTGGACATAGGTCTTGATGGATCCTTCACCGAGCACCAGAGACCTTGTCTAGAACCTCCCAACTGTTTTCTTTCTCTGCATGTAAAAACTTTAGAGCCCTAACTGGGCAAAGAGACCTCTCAGTTTTCCCTGCGACGAGACCCGATAAGCCTTTAACTTCGAAGTTTCTAGGCCAGGGATTCAAAGGATTTTCATTCTTCGCCAAAAATAAATCTTTGAATGAACAGATGGCTGAATCTAGTTTGAATCCCACTTTATCACTAAGGGCGTGCAGTTCACTAACTCTCTTAGCCGTCGCCAGTGACAAAAGAAACAAACATTTTCTCGTTAAGTCACGAAACGAGGCCAAATGCAGGGGTTCAAATCTTGCCGAGGACAAGAACTTCAGGACCACGTCGAGATTCCAGTTAGTGGGAGATGTAATCTTAGACTTAATGGTCTCAAAAGATCTATCAGATCGTGTAGATCTCTATTATTTGCCAGATCTAGGCCTCTATTTCTAAAGACGGCCGAAAGCATACTCCTATAGCCCTTTATAGTGGTTACGGAGAGACAAGATTCCTCTCTCAAATATAACAGAAAATCAGCGATTTCTGTTACAGAGGTACTGGAGGAGGACAACTTCTTCGACTTGCCACCACCTTCTAAATACTTCCCAACTTCGACTGGTAAACTCGGAATAGTGGGAAGTTCTCCCGGGTCTCTAGCGATTGAGCTTGCCGCCTTGCGAGAAAAGCCTCTTGCTCTGACAAGTCTTTCGATAGTCGAAAGGCAGTCAGAGCGAGAGCGGGGAGGTTTTGATGAAACCCCTCGAAGTGTGGTTGTCCGAGAAGATCCATCCTTTGTGGGAGGGATCTGGGGAAGTCTACCATCCACTCCAGCACCTCCGTGAACCACTCTTGAGCTGGCCAAAAGGGGGCTATCAGGGTCATTTTCGTCCCCTTTGATGTCACAAACTTCCTGAGCACTTGCCCCAGAATCTTGAATGGGGAAATGCATAAACGTCTACATAAGACCAATCTAGAAGGAAGGCGTCTACTGTTAGAGCTCTGGGGTCTTCTACTACTGAGCAAAAGACTTCGTCTTTTTGAGAGGAACGTGGCAAAGAGGTCGACATGAGGAGTCTCCCAAAGAGACCAGAGACTCTGACAAACTTCTGAGTGGAGGGTCCATTCGGTGTGAAGGACCTGGTTCCTCCTGCTCAGCCTGTCTGCTCTCACGTTCCTTACTCCTTGAACAAACCTCGTCAAAAGGGAGATGTTCCTCTGGGATGTCCACAAAAGAAGGTCTCTTGCGAGCTCGTATAGGGCATACGAGTGTGTCCCTCCTTGCTTTCAAATGTATGCAAGGGCGGTTGTGTTGTCCGCATTCACTTGAACTATCTTGTTCCTCACTAAAGGCTCGAGGCTCTTAGGGCCAGGTGTAACGGCAAACAGCCTCTTTTGCAGTTTATGTGCCAGGACACTTGAAGAGCATTCCAGGTGCCTGACACCTCTCTCTTTCCCAAGGTTGCTCCCCAACCTTTTTCCGACGCGTCGGAAAACAATACAAGGTTCGGGTTCTGAGTCTCTAGGGAAGTACCCTTGTTCTCCTTCAGTGGGGGCAACCACCATTCTAAGTGGCATTTCATCCAAACTGGAATGGGAAAACTGTCCGAAAGAAGTCCTGTCTTCATGTTCCACGATCTTCTGAGGAAGAACTGAAGAGGACGGATATGAAGTCTTCCTAGAGGAAAGAAAAACTGTTTTCAAGCGAGGAAAGGGTCCCTAATAGGCTCAACCATTCCCTCGCCGAAGTACGTTCTTTCCCTAAGAAGAGAGAGACTTTCTCTAAGCCTCTCGTTAGTCTCTCTTGAGAAGGAAATACTCAAAAACCCCGAGAATCCATCCGAATCCCCAGATAGACCAAGTTCTGGCTGGGGATCAGATGGGACTTCTCGAGGTTCACGAGCAATCCTAAGGTCTTTATCAGGTTTAGTGTCAAAGCAAGGTCCTCCAAACACTGTCTCTCTGACTTTGCTCTGATGAGCCAGTCGTCCAGGTATAGAGAGATACTGATACCTTTCAGGTGAAGCCATCTCGCCACATTTTTCATCAGGCTTGTGAAGACCTGAGGAGCCGTGGAAAGGCCGAAACACAAGGCTCTGAATTGGAAGATCCTTCCCCCCGTCATGAAACGGAGGTACTTCTTCGACGAAGGATGAATCGGGACGTGAAAATAGGCATCTTGGAGATCCAGAGACACCATCCAATCTCCTTGGCGAAGAGCCGCAAGGACTGATGCAGAAGTCTCCATGGAGAACTTCTGTTTCTGAACAAACTTGTTCAGAGCGCTGACATCTAGAACTGGTCTCCAGCCCCCCCGAGGCTTTCGCAACCAAGAAAAGGCGATTGTAAAAACCCTGGGGTAGCTTTGATCCAGCACTAGCTCTATTGCTCTCTTGTCCCCACATTTGATCCACCATTCGTTGAAGAGTATCTTTCAACACAGGGTCCTTGTAATTGGCGGACAATTCCCGCGGAGTTGACGTCAGGGGAGGATTGTCCAGGAAAGGAATGAGGTATCCTTTCTGTAGAACAGACATTGACCAAGCGTCTGTATCTATGAGAGTCCAGGCTTCCGCAAACCCCCGGAGCCTGGCACCTACTGGTGTTTGGAGGAACGCAGCTTCATTTTCCCCTTTTAAAGGGACGGAAAGAAGCTCTACCTCTCTTCTCAGTCGCTTTCCTTTTAGAGGGAGCTCTAGAGGAAGGACCTCCTCGAAAGGGCTGCAAAGGCGTATTAACACCTTTCTTCTCTCCCACCGTCACTGGTCTCTTTTTCCTAGACGATTGAAGGAGAAGATCCTGTGTCGCTTTCTCCGTCAGTGAACGGGAAATGTCCCTCACCAACTGCGAAGGGAACAGAAAGTCAGAACCGGGAGCGAATAACAATGCTGCCCTTTGCGAATGAGAAACTGCTTTCGTCAGAAAAGCGCTAAAAACAGATCTCTTCTTCAAGAGACTGGCTCCAAATAAAGAAGAGACTTCCCCTGAGCAGTCCTGTACCGCCTTGTCAATGCACGACAAGATCGAAAGGAGTACGTCGGGATCGATTCCTTCCGAGGCATGGGTCTTCTTGGCCATCACCCCAAGAGACCAATCCAGGAAGTTGAAGACTTCCAAAATATGAAAGAGTCCCTTGAGGAGATGATCCAACTCCGAAAGACCCCAAGTTATTTTAGCATTATGAAGGCTATGTCTCCTGGATGCGTCTACCAGACTGGAAAAGTCAGCTTCAGCCGAAGCTGGGAGAGTGAGGCCCATATTTTCCCCAGTCTGGTACCAAATACCTCTCTTGCCCGTAAGTCTAGCGGGAGGCATGCAGAACACCGTTCTAACTAACTCCTTTTTGGTTAGCATCCAGCTATCCAGAGACTGAAGAGCTCTCTTCATAGAAATCGTCGGCCTCATCTTCAGAAAAGCCGACGACTTTGGCGTCTTGGAGCATGAAAAAAGTGAGCGAGGAGGAGGAGGAGCTGCAGGTGTCAAGGCATCTCCGTATTCTTGAAGAAGGAGAGCTGTCAAAACTTTATAGTTAGACAGCCCTTCTCTGCCGTGAGTTTTGTCTTCTGAGTCCTCTTCCAAGAAAGGATCAGAAGGAGAATTCAATTTCAGATCTGGGTCTTCCTGCTCAATTTCTCTCTCTGCGGGAGGCAAACTCCTAATAGGAGAGGGGCTAAGAGCGTGTACGGCGTCCTTATGAATAAAAGCAGACGTCTCGCGCCTGTAAAACTTCTCGCGCTTGGTTGGCGCCTCGCGCCTGGATGGCGCTTCGCGCCTGGATGGCGCTTCGCGCCTGGCTGACGCTTCGCGCCTGGCTGGCTCCTCGCGCCTGGCTGACGCCTCGCGCTTCTCTGGCGCCATATCCTTGTTTGGATGACGCTTTTCTGGCGCTTCACGCCTGGCTGAATCCTCGCGCCTGGCTGCATTCTCACACTTGGCTGGCGCCTCGCCCTTGGCTGACGCTGTTGGCTTGGCAGACGTATCATGTCTGGCTAAATCCTCGCGCCTGTAAAGTTGCTCGCGCTTATCTGGCGCTTCAATCCTAAAAGTCGCTTCTCATCTGGTAGAAAACTTGCGCTTGGCTGGCGCCTCGCGCTTGTCTGGCGCTTCATATTCGGCGTAAGACTCCCTATCGGCAGACATCTCGCGCCTATAATACACCTCACGTCCCACAGGAGCCTCACTCCTGGCGGGAGAAGGAAGACGAGACTTCTTGACAAGAAGCCTCACGTCTTTTCTATGAGGAGGATCTTTCGAAAGGGCTCCTACCAAGGCGGATAACTGTTCTTGTACAGCCAAAATAATCCTCTTGGAAGCTTCTCCGGTGTCTTCTTCAACTGGAGAGGGAGACCTCGAAGGAGTTTTGTCAAAGCCAGGGGACTTCAAAACTCTCTTAGCCTTCTTGATCGAGGGAGGCGCTTCTTCAGAAAAACGTTCGGGGCTTGAGTCCAACACAGGTTCTTTCCAGTGCCTTTTCAGGGGCCTGGAAAGGTCCGAATTCTTCCACCCTCGTTTAGGAGAGGGAGAGACGGACGAAGAGAAGCACTCTCTGAGGACGCCTTTCCTATAGCGGTCCTGAGCAGTCTGTCTAACTACAGAGCCTGCTGAAGGGACGCCTGACCGGGGGGAATTCTCCACAACCTCCGTACGGCTTTCGACTTTTCTTTTCCTCTGGGCTTGGGAGCTTGAAAGAGGTCTAGGCCTGGGAGCGTCGCAGAGACGGTCAGACACCCCCTCCACAACACTGGGGTCACTTACTTCACTAAAATAATCACTTTCACAATCCTTACCTTTCATGGCAGCCATTTTGGATTTCATCCTATGAAGTGTAGCTTTCAGATCAGCGATTTCCGAGGCCGAATCTGAATGTACAGCAAGTGAGGGCCCTGATACAGAATTAGAATCAAATGCATAGTTTAGTGAAGAGTTAGAATCATTAAAAGCCTCAATAGGCCTTGAACTACCCGCACCTTTAGATGCAGCCCTTCTGACTCTATCCCTCTCTAACTTCTTCAAGTAAGAAGTTAAAGTCTTCCATTCCTCAACATTCAACCTCTCACATTCATGACAGGTGTTAGAAATAGAACAGTCAAAACCTCTACATTTGCGGCATACAGTGTGAGGATCAACCGAAGCCTTCAGTATCCTCACCTTGCAGCCTACATTCACACACACTCTCACACAACCACTTAAATCAGACATTCTTGAAGAAAAATCAAAAGCAAGTCCAAATCCAGTCCACGGTAGCGAATGCCAAAACAACGATCCAGGTACGTCACCAAAATGTCCAAAAAAGATGATCAATTGTCTTGAAAAGCGAATTCCAGTCAGGAGGTAGTAGCAACGATGTTGATACCACCGGCGACAGAAGAAAAAATATGATAGAAAATGGGAATGGTTCTTAGTCCTGCCACCCAGGGCAGGCCGGTAGATCACCTGACCTACCTGTAGCGAGTGGCGCGAAATTTGAATTTCTGTCGGGGACGACGGAGTCTTAGCTATGTATATATCTGACAGGTAAGTTGATTGTATGAAAATACATTTTCTTGTTATGCCCCGGAAAGTAGCTTTATCGGGAGGTTCGAATCTCTCAGACATAAGATATTTGAGAACCACATCTAGATTCCAACTAGGGGTGAGAGAAGTTCTTAATTTTGTAGTTTCGAATGATCTAATTAAGTCATGCAGATCTTTGTCATTCTCTATGTTCAGGCCCCTATTCCTGAACACAGCCGACAACATGCTTTTATAACCTTTAATGGTTGACACTGCTAGACGAGATTCTTCTCGTAAAAACAAAAGAAAGTCAGCAATTTCGGTCACAGAGGTATCGGAGGAGGACAGCTTCTATGGAAAACTTCCATCTATGGAAAACTTCCCACTTCGATTGGTATATCCGCATGGTTGAGGACCTTCTTGCTCCAGCAATTGCTTTTGCCGCTTTGCGAGAAAAGCCTCTCGCTCTGACCAGTCTTTCGATAGTCGAAAGGCAGTCAGGGCGAGAGCGTGGATATTCTTGTGGTACCTCTCGAAGTGGGGTTGTTTGAGCAGATCTGTCCTTTCGGGAAGAGATCTGGGGAAGTCCACTATCCATTCCTGTACCTCTGTGAACCATTCTCTTGCAGGCCAATAAGGAGCGATCAATGTCATCCTCATTCCTTCCGAGGACACAAACTTTCTCATTACTTCCCCCAGCATCTTGAATGGGGGAAACACATAAGCATCTATGCCCTTCCAATCCATGAGCATGGCATCTATCGACAGGGCTCTGGGATCGTCCCCCAACGAACAAAAGTTTTCCATCCTTCTGGAGAGGAATGTTGCAAATAGGTCTACTTGAGGCTTCCCCCAAAGAGACCAAAGTTGCTGGCAGACTTGCAAATGAAGGGTCCATTCTGTTGGAAGGACCTGGTTCTTTCTGCTTAATCTGTCCGCTCTTATGGTTCTTCCTCCTTGAACGAACCTCGTCAGGAGTCGTATCCCTCTTTCTTCTGTCCAGATCAACAGATCCCTTGCTAGTTGGTAAAGGGAGAAAGTGTGTGTCCCCCCCTTGTTTTTTTATATATGCCAGAGCCGTGGTGTTGTCCGAGTTGACCTGGACCACCACGCCTCTGACCTCGTTCTCAAAAAATCGCAGTGCCAAGTGTACTGCTAAGAGTTCCTTTGCATTTATGTGCCAGGCCTTCTGTTCCTCTGTCCAGATGCCTGACACCTCCTTCGTCCCTAGTGTTGCTCCCCACCCCGTGTCCGAAGCGTCGGAGAACAACACTAAGTGAGGGTTCTGAAGATACAAGGACACTCCTTCGTTCCTTCTCAGCGGTTCTAACCACCATCGTAAGTGGTTTTTGATACTCTCTCCTACCAAAAACCACTCTCCTATGGGAAAGGTATCCATAAGATCTCCCTTTTTTCTGTTCCAACTCCTTCTTAGATGGAACTGCAAAGGTCTCATATTCAGCCTCCCTAGAGATGAACTGCTCTAGCGACGAAAGGGTGCCCAGAAAGACTGAGCCATTCCCTCGCTGAGCTTCGTTCTTTTTCTAGGAAGACCGAGATCTTTTCCAACCCTTTCGAAATTCTTTCCTGGGATGGATATGCTCGAAAACCCCAAAAATCCATCCGAATCCCCAGATAGACGATGGTCTCACTGGGGATCGTGTGAGATTTCTCGAGGTTTACGAGCAATCCGAGAGATCTGATCAATTGAAGAGTTATCTCTAAGTCCTCCAAACACTTTTGTTTCGTCTGTGCTCTTATAAGCCAGTCGTCTAAGTAAAGAGATATCCTCACCCCCCTCAGATGTAGCCATCTTGCTACATTCCTCATCAACGCCGTAAACACCTAAGGAGCCGTCGAGAGACCGAAACACAAAGCCCTGAACTGATAAATCCTTCCCTGCACCATGAACCGAAGATATTTCTTCGACGAATGATGCAGGGGGACGTGAAAGTAAGCATCTTGCAGGTCGAGGGAGACCATCCAATCTCCTGGAGAGCAGAGAGAACCGAATTGGATGTTTCCATGGAGAACTTCGTCTTCTCCACGAAGCGGTTCAACGCACTCACGTCCAGGACCGGCCTCCACCCCCCCAAGGCTTTTGGCACCAAAAATAGGCGATTGTAAAAGCCCCGGGAGTGCGGATCCAGTACTATCTCGATGGCCTCCTTCTCCAACATTTGCTGAACTAACCCAAGAAGGGCCTCTCTCTTTACAGGGTCTTTGTATCTCGCTGACAGCTCCCTTGGTGTCGTCGTCAATGGAGGTCTGTTCCTGAAGGGGATGAGGTATCCTTTCTTGAGAACTTGTAGGGACCAAGAATCCGCTTTCCTTGAAGTCCATGCTTCTGAAAATCTCAGAAGCCTGGCCCCTACTGGTGTTTGGAGGACTGGAACCTCATTTAGGATTCTTCCTCGGAACTCTGATGGAAGATCTTCCTCTTTTCTCTCCTCCTCTCTTCCTTGGGGCTCGGCTAAAAGTTCTACCTCGAAAGGGCTGTTGGGCAGTTCTTGGCTCCCTCTTCAAGACAGAAGCAGCTGGTCTAGGCTTCTTAGCAGATTGTACCAGCAAATCCTGTGTTGCCTTCTCAGTATGCGTATGGGCAATGTCCTTTACTAACTGAGAAGGAAACAACTGTTTAGACAGAGGGGCGTATAAAAGAGAAGCCCTCTGTACTGGAGAGACTGCTTTGGTAAGAAATGAACCATAGACAGACCTCTTCTTCAATACTCCTGCCCCGAACAGGGATGCCACTTCAGCCGATCCATCCTGCACTGTCTTATCCATGCATGCCAGAACACCATGCAAGACTTCTGGCTTCAAAAACTGAGGGTCTTGCGTCTTCTTGGCCAAAGCCCCAAGGGACCAATCTAGGAAGTTAAAAACTTCCGAAGACATGGAATATTCCCTTGAGGAGATGGTCCATTTCGGACATTGTCCAGCTTGTTTTGGCCGATGGAAGTGCGTGTCTCCTTGCCGAATCCACCAAGGTCGAGAAGTCCGCTTCAGCAGATGAGGGAAGAAAGAAAGTCCCGTAGATTCTCCACTGTGCTATACCAATCCCTCTCCTTCCTGATAGCTGGAAGGGGGACAGGTAAACACAGTCTTTCCCGCCTCCTCCTTGGTTTTAAGCCAATTTCCGACCGACTGCAAAGCCCTCTTCATTGAGATGGTCGGTTGCATCTTCAAGAAAGAGGAAGACTTTGCAGCCTTCATACTCGAAAATAAAGACCGAGGAGAAGGAGGAGCAGCAGGACTCAGGGACTCTCCAAATTCTTTTAATAAGAGGGCTGTTAATGTCTTATAGTCTGTAAGACCTGCCCCCTTATTTTCTTCAGAGTCCGAGACATCTTCCAATTCTGGTTGAGTTTTATTCGGAGATGAGTGTGCGACCGGAGGACTCCTCTCTCGGGAAGGTAAAGGGCTTGTGGCAACACCGACTGCAACCTGACAAGGGCTACGGCCGCCTGTGCGACATCTGAGTCCCTGCCAGGAGAAGGCCGATGTTGTTCTTTTACACTAAGGCCCTCCTTACAAGGACGACGGCCGCCTGTGCGACAACTTTCGTCCCTACAAGGAGAAGTCCTTAAATGTCTTTCCCTTTTTTCATAATCAATTCCTTCCTGACAGGGGCTACGGCCGCCTGTGCGACATCTAGAGACCCTGTCAGGAGAAAATTGATCTTGAGAAAAATCCCACAGAGGAGCCTCCAAGTCCACTTCAAACTCCGATAATGCGTCCGAATCATATTCTGGATTGTATAAATCCTTGCGCCTGCCTGTCATATGATGGATGTCAGGCGCTCGATGTTTGGTAACAGGCTTAGGCTCTTCAGGCGCTTTATGCCTGGCTTCAGGCGCCTCAGGCGCTTTGTTTCTCATTTCAGGCACTCCAGGCGCTTTGCGCCTTGTTTCAGGAGCCTCAGGCTAGTTTCAGATGCTTCAGGCTCTCCAGGCTCTTTGCGCCTCGTTTCAGGCACCTCAGGCTCTCCAGGCGCTTTGCTTCTCCTTTCAGGCGCTTTGCGCCTTGTTTCAGGCGCCTCAGGCTCTCCAGGCGCTTTACGTCTCCTTTCAGCCGCTCCAGGCTCTCCAGGCGCCTTGCGCCTCCTTTCCGCTGCTTGAGGAGCTTTATGCCTCATTTCAGGCGCTCCAGGCGCTTTGCGCATCGCCCCAGAAGTTTCAGGAGCTTCAGCCGCTTTGCGCCTCACTTCAGGCGCTTCAGGCACTTTGCGTCTCATTTCAGGAGTCTGTCTGATTTCGGGAGTTTCAAATTTACGCCTCGATTCAGACGCTTTCCTTCTAGTAGGAGATCCAGGTAGATATCTATATGTATCCTCTCGCCTTGACGGCGTTTTGCGCCTGACAGTAGCCTGACGTCTGGCTGGCGCCAGGCTCCTGGCAGGCGCCTTGTCCGAGCTCTCAGAGAGTTCCAAAGGACAGGATCTTTTAATCGGAAGAAATCTATCCTTCCTTCTAGGAGGCTCCGACCTAAGAACTCCTACTAGCGAAGATATCTGTTTTTGCATATTCTCCAAAATCTTCGTAGCTACGTCCTCCTTTTCAATCTCCGATGAAGGAGAAGGAGCTTCTGAATAAACCTCCTTCTTTCTCTTTTCCGGAGGATATTCTTCCGGAAATTCTTCAGGGCTCGAATAAAATGACGGAGACTTCCAAGATCTCTTCGAAGGTCTCGACAATCTATCTGAACTCCATCCTTTCTTAGATGATGAATCAGACAAAGAAAAATGTTATTGTTATAATACAATTAAGTTTGTTCATACTTACCTGGGAGATATATATATAGCTGTATTTTCTGAAGTCCGACAGAATTTCAAAACTCGTGGCACACGCAGTGGGCGGCCAGGTGGTAGTACCCATTCCCGCCGTGGGAGGCGATATCAGGAACCATTCCCATTTTCTATTCATATTTATTAATGCCACTGTCTCCTGAGGGGAGGAGGGTGGGCACTTTAATTATATATATTCATGCCAAGGTAAGTATGAACAAACTTAATTGTATCATAACAATAACATTTTGTTCATGCAACTTACCTGACAGATATATATATAGATGAATCCCACCTTCGGATGGTGGGAAGAGACAGAATAGGATTTGTAGGAAACTTAAATTAAGTATATAATATATATATTGGTTCCTCACCTGTTAGCAAAGTAGACTCTGTGATTACTGTCACCTAAGCCTGCTTTTGCTTAATCAGAGTTGCCAGCCAGGTGGAGACCTGTAGTGCTGGTGCGCTCTGGATGATCTGTCAACTGGGACGTGACCTCAACGTGACAAGACCATCGAGCAATACATATGAGGGCAACGAAGCAACTGACCACCACCTGACCAACTATCCAAAACCCCTTTGAACACTAAACTAAGGGATGGAGATCTTCACACAAGACTCCCACCAACCAACCTAAAAACACAATAAAAACTAACCTAAACCTAACTAATGGGATAGGAAAAGAGCTACCTCCAGCCCCCAAGACTGTGTCTGCAGACACGTATGGGCCCAAGAGAACAACAGTCCTCGTATATCGTTCTCACATCTCGCAAGTAGTGTGAGGCGAATACAGAATTGCTCCTCCAAAAGGTGGCATCAAGGATGTCCTTGATCGACATGTTCTTTTGGAAGGCAAGCGAGGTTGCGACCGCTCTGACCTCGTGAGCTTTCACTCGCAAGAGGCTCAAATCAGTCTTCTGGAAAGATGAATGGGCCTCTTTTATAACGTCTCTTAGAAAGAAAGCCAAAGCATTCTTGGACAATGGTAAATCGGGTCTCTTTACAGAGCACCACAGATTATCTGAGGGACCTTGTACCTCCTTCGTCTTGCGAACGTAAAACTTGAGAGCCCTGACAGGGCACAGGACTCTCTCAGGTTCTTGGCCCACAAGGCTTGTCATACCCTTAATTTCGAAGCTCTTGGGCCAAGGGTTAGACGGGTTCTCGTTTTTCGCTAAGAAAGTGGGACTCAAAGAGCAAACAGCGTTGTCACCTTTGAAGCCCTCCTGTTTACTGATGGCTTGAATTTCGCTAACTCTCTTCGCCGTCGCCAGAGCAGTTAGGAAAAGAGCTTTCTTTGTCAAGTTCCTAAGAGAACGCAGTATGGAGAAGGCTCGAAAGGACTCGACATCAAAAGTTCTTAGAACTAAGTCTAAGTTCCAGGAAGGAGGTCTCGCCTGAGGTATCTTAGTTGTCTTGAACGATCTCAAGAGATTGTGAAGATCTCTGTTGTCAGTAAGTTCCAGGCCTCTGTACCGAAAGACCGCTGACAGCATACTTTTATATCCCTTGATGGTAGGGACTGCCAACTTCTGCACATTCCTTAAGAAAAGCAGGAAATCAGCTATTTGGCTCACAGAGGTAGTGGAAGAGGAAATTCCCTCCTTTCTACACCATGCCCTGAAGGAAGTCCACTTCGACTGGTAAACAGCTCTCGATGAAGCCCTCCTTGCGTTGGCAATCGCTTTTGCAGCTGATTTAGAAAAGCCTCTCGCTCTGGCCAGCTTTTCGATAGTCTGAACGCAGTCAGACCCAGAGCGGAGAGGTTTTGGTGATATCTTTCGAAGTGGGGCTGTTTGAGTAGATATCTCCTCCAGGGCAACGTCCTTGGGAAATCTACAAGGGAGGACACTACCTCAGTGAACCATTCTCTTGCGGGCCACATCGGGGCGATCAGGGTCAACCTCGTCCCCTCCGACGCCGCGAACTTCCTCATGACTTCCCCCATGATCTTGAATGGCGGGAAGGCAAATAGGTCTAAGTTCGTCCAATCCCAGAGCAGTGCGTCTACAGTAACCTCCCCGTTAACACGAGGATTACGTTCCTGGAGATGTCGTGTTAGCCGAATTCGTGTTAACAGGGAAGTATTTCTCCATAAGAAATAATGGAAATAAGGGGGTTGTTAACGTTCCAGTGGGCAATGGGAAACTTAATCTATTTTGGGATTTTGCCAGAAAAAAAACCACTTTATTCATATATTTTTATATACAGGTAGTCGTCTACTTACGAACTATGCAACTTATGACAGACCGACTTTACGACAGCTACGACAATATAATAATATACAATAATATGTTATTTTCATGATAAAATAAATTTTTGAACATACTCACCTGGTAGTTATATATATAGCTTACGTCCCTGACGTCACGGCAGAATTTCAAAACTCGCGGCAATCGCCGATTGGGTAGTCAGGTGCCCAGACCTTGTTGCGCCCTCTACCGCAGGTACTGTAGCACCATACCTCAACTATTCCTCAGATCTTCCATGCCCATAGTTTCTAGAGGGAGGAGGGTGGGAATTTAATTATATATAACTACCAGGTGAGTATGTTCAAAAATTTATTTTATCATGAAATAACATTTTCAAACATCTAACTCACCTGGTAGTTACTTAATATATAGCTGATTAACACCTTTGGTGGAGGGTCAGAAAACAGCTATCATCGTTGGAATTGACATAAGTGTTAATAAAAACAAACTTACGGGTTCGTACCTGTTAAGGAAGCTGACTTTAATGATATCCTGCCTCATTGTGTCTGCTTTCCTTATGAGGTCCTATCGATCCACCCAGGGGGTGCTGGAAGACCTCTTGGAGACTGTCAACCGGTCAAACCTCTATGTGACTAGACTCCCTACAATACTCTTGTTTCCGGGCACTACTAAGGAACAAGTTGATCACCTGACTAAAGATCAATGATTGTGGAAGACTGCATCCAGTCTCCACAAACAACCATAACTTTTCAATAGTTCCAAGAGAAGAAAAAGAGTATTGGATTATGGGTTTTAAGGGGTAGACCCTTTTCCCACTACTGAAAGAGCTGCTACAAACGGACCCAGTGTGTAGCAGTCTTCATACAAAGTTTGCACTTGCGTAAGATAGTGCGACGCAAAACTGACTTGCTCCTCCAGAATGTTGCGTCCAGGATATTCTAAGAGATCTATTTTGTTTAAATGCTACCGAGGTTGCTACAGCTCTAACCTCGTGAGTCTTAACTTTAAGTAGCTTCATATCTGCTTCAGTACATGCTTGGAATGCGCCTTCCCTAATTAATTGCCTTGATAAAAAAGGATAGCGCATTCTTCGACATTTGCAGAGAGGGTTTCTTGACCGAACACCAAAGCCCTTCTGAAGTGCCACTATTTGTCTCGTTCTCTCCAAGTAATGCTTCAGAGACCTTACCGGACAAAGAACTCTCTCTAACTTCCTCAACCCGTGAGATCCGAGAGGTTCGGAATTTCGAATGACTTGGGCCAGGGTTGAGAGGGGCGTTCGTTTTTGGCTAGGAATCCCAACTGTAGCGAGCAGATGGCTTTGCCCTGTCTGAAACCTACAGTTTTGCTGAAGGCATGGATTTTCGCTGACCCTCTTTGCTGTTGCTAGGCTAATCAGGAAGAGAGTTTTCATGGTGAGGTCCTTAAGGGATGTTTCCTGTAAGGGTTCGAACCTGTCACTCATGAGAAACTTGAGGACTACGTCCAAATTCCAAGATGTTGAGGATTGTATTCTTTCCTTAGTTGTCTCGAAGGATCTAAGAAGATCTTGTAGATCCTTATTATCAGATAGATTAAGGTTTCTATGCCTGAAGACAGCTGCTAGCATGCTCCTATAACCCTTGATAGTAGAAGCAGCAAAGTTACGTCTCTTCTTGAGGTATAGCAGAAAATCTGCTATCTGAGTCACAGAGGTACTGGAAGAGGAAATAGAGTTGTCCCTGCACCATCCTCTAAAAGTCTCCCACTTCGATTGGTATACCTTAATGGTTGAAGACCTCCTTGCTCTTGCATTGCACTCGCTGCCTCCCTCGAAAATCCTCTAGCTCTTGTGAGTTTTTCGATAGTCTGAAGGCAGTTAGCTGAAGAGCTTGGAGGTTTTGGTGATACCTTTCCAGTGGGGCTGTTTGAGTAGATCTACTCTTAACGGAAGGCTTCTTGGGGTGTCCACCATCCATTCCAGTACCTCTGTGAACCATTCTCTTGTCGGCCAGAAGGGTGCCACTAGAGTCATCCTGGTTCCTTCGTGAGCCACAAACTTTTGTAACACTCTGTGTACCACTTTGAATGGGGGAAAGGCGTACACGTCTAGATGTCCAATTCAGAAGGAACGAATCTATGTGGATTGCTTCGGGGTCTGGGACTGGAGAACAGTAAGTCTCCATCCGTCTTGTCTGCGCTGTTGCAAAGAGATCTATGCAAGGGCGCCCCCAGATTCGCCATAGACTCTTGCAAACTTCCTGATGGAGAGTCCATTCTGTTGTCAAGACTTGATGTTTTCTGCTCAGGATGTCTGCTCTCACATTCTTTTCTCCCTGAATGAAGCGTGTTACCAGAATCACGTTTTTTTCCTTTTGTCCAGAGGAGCAGTTCTCTTGCTGCTCTGTACAGAGAGACTGAGTGAGTCCCGCCTTGTTTGCTGATGTAGGCCAACGCCGTTGTGTTGTCGGAGTTGACCTGTACCACTTTGTTCCGGACTACGCTCTCTAATTCCTTGAGAGCTAGGAAAACTGCAGTCAATTCTTTCAGATTGATGTGGAACTTTACTTGCTCCTTGTTCCAGAAGCCCGAGACTTCTAACTTGCCCAGTGTTGCTCCCCAGCCCGAGTCCGAGGGGCGTCGGAAAAAACAACACTAGGTCTGGTTCCTCTGCTCTAGGGAGAGGCCTTCCTGGAGCTTGTGACTGGGATCGTTCCACCGACTGTAGATAGTGTTTCATGTCGTTCGAAACAGGAATACACATTGACTCTAGTGTCTTCTTCTTGTCCCAATGCTGATTTAGATGAAACTGCAGAGGGCGTAGGGTTCAGTCTTCCCAAGGAGACAAAACTGTTCTAGCGAGGAAAAGGTCCCCAGCAGACTCATCCATTCCCTCGCAGAGCACTTCTGTTTCTTTAGGAAGTTTCTTATTTTCTCTAAAGCTTGTTCCGTTCTCAATGTGGACGGAAAAGCCCGAAAAACCTGACTCTGAATCCTCATCCCAAGTACAAGATTTCCTGGGATGGGATCAGTTGGGATTTATCTGGTTTGGTTTATCAGAAGGCCTAGGTCTTCTGATAATCGAATTGTTTTCTGAAGATTCTCCAGACAGTTGGCGTAGGAATGGGCTCTGAGGAGCCAATCGTCCAGATACAATGAGGCTCTGATGCGTTTCTTGTGTAGCATTGCTGCTACGTTGCTCATAAGTTTTGTGAAAATTTGAGGTGCGGTATTTAGACCGAAACAAAGAGCTCGGAATTGAAAATGTTTCTGTCTTGTAAACAAATCTTAGGTACTTTCTGGAGTTTGGGTGGATCAGGGGACGTGAAAATAAGCATCCTGGAGATCCAACGAAACCATCCAGTCGTCTCGTCGTGACTGCAGCAAGAACTGATTTCGTTGTCTCCATAGTGAATTTTGTTTTCTTCACGAAAAAATTCAGGGAACTCACGTCCAAATCGGTCTCCATCCGCCCGAGTTCTTGGGGACCAGGAATAATCGATTGTAAAACCCCGGAGATTCCAGGTTCTGAACTCTTTCTATTGCTTCCTTCTGAATTAGCATAGAAACCTCTTGTTGTATCGCTAGAGTCTTGGACTCCTCTCTGTACTTGGCTGACAGATCGATCGGTCTTTCTGCTAAGGGGGGTTTTTTCCAGAAAGGGATCTTGTATCCTTCTTTGAGAAGCTGAATAGACCAAGGATCTGCTCCCTTTTTCTCCCATGTTTGCCAGAAATTTTTTGAGTCTGGCTCCTACACTGTCTGAAGAAGAACTTTGTCAGACTTTATTACTTCCACTCCTCTGAAGCCTCTTTTCTTGGAGTTTTTTGTAATAGGTCTTGCATTCCCTCTCCTGAGGATCTACTCGCAAAGGGCCGAGAACTATGTGGTAGAGGAGTGGTTTCTTTAAGTTTCTGTCCTGCAAAACTTGACGGAACAACTCCTCCTTGCTCTTTAGTCATCAGATCTTGTGTCGCTTTTTGAGTCAGAGCTGAGGATACTTCTTTTACCAAACTATGCGGAAAAAGATGAGTCGAAAGGGGAGCGAAAAAGCAGTTCCGCTCTCTGAGTGAGCGTTACTCCACTCGAAAGAAAAGAACAAAATTGGGCCCTTTTCTTCAAGATTCCAGCTGAGAAAAGGGCTGCTAGCTCGTTCGACCCGTCTCGAAGCGCTTTGTCAATGCATGACATAAGGTGAACGGAGTTCTTCCGTTTTTGGTAGACTTCAAGTTTTCAATTTTCTTTCCCAACGAACCCAGAGTCCAGTCTAGGAAGTTAAAGACTTCGAAGGCTCTAAAAATCCCTTTGAGGAGGTGGTCCATTTCAGAGGAAGACCAAAACACTTTCGTCTTCCCCATGGCCGTCCGACGAGAAGTCCACAAGACTAGAGAAGTCCCCATGGGAAGAAGCTGGAACTCCCAAACCTAGGACTTCTCCAGTGTCGTACCAGATGCTGGATCTGGAAGCTAATCTGGCCGGAGGAAATGAGAAAGCTGTTTTTTCCCTGGTCTTTCTTAGAGTACCATCCATTCCTTCATTAATTTCAAGGCTCTTTTCGAGAGCGCGATAATACCATCTTCGTAAAGTCGGATTCTTTAGAGCCTTCCCTAAAGTGAACTCTGAAGGTGGAGAACGAGGGGCAGCTGGCACAAAACTTTCTGGAAAAAGTTCCGCAAAAACTTTCATAAGCCTTTTAAGATCTGCTGAAGGTTGTAGATCTGTTTTGATATTCTTCCTCGGAAACGACTTGCATCTGATCAAAAAGGAGAATGGGGGATGTTTCTTCAATTCCTTTCTTCTGATTGAGACACAAATGATGTAGCGATGTCATGTTGCGTTAGTGCATCCTGCTGTCCAGTTTCTTGATGCCTGGAGTCTTGTCGTCCAGTACCTTGATTCCTGGTGTCCTGGCGTCCTGTCTCATGACGATTTTCGTCCTGGCGTCTTGCTTCAAGACGTTTTTTCGTCCTTGCGTCTTGCTTCAAGACGATTATCGTCCTGCTGTCTTGCTTCAAGATGTTTTTCATCCTGGGGGCGTTTAACAGTAAGAGTAGCAGGTTGATATGACTGCATAAGAGAGGAGAGTTTCTGCTTAAAATCTTGCAGTATGGAAACTGTGGAGCTTCTTGCTGCTGGGAACAGACTAAGAAGTTGCAAAGTCAATCTCTCTCTCTTCATTCTGTTCGTCTTGAGATGAAAGGCCTGAAGAACGCCAATCCGAAGGAGGAGCAGGAGCATGCACTGAAGGCATCCAATCGTCCGATGCTTCCTTTACTCCTACCAAAGACGACGGCCGCCTGTGCGGTATCTTACGTCTTATATTAGGTAGAGCAAACATCGGAGACGAAAGGGGAAGCGAACAGGAGTTTGTAGCATCGCACCGAAAGTCTCCCTTCGTCCGATCCTTCCTTACTTCCTGCCAAAGACGACGGCCGCTTGTGCGACATCATGCGTCTTGATTTGGCAGGAGAGCAAGCATCGGAATCGAAAGAGAAACGATCCGGAGTTGCAGTTTGCACCGAAGGTTTCCCCCTTTCCAATATTTTTCCTTGCCTCCTACCAAAGACGATGGTGAGCCTGTGCGACGTCTACGTCTTAATTTGGGTAGGAGAGCAAATATCGGAACCTGAAGGGAAAGCGCTCGGGGCTGCTCCAATGACTACATCCTGGACGCTCTTGACGTATATCGTCCCGGCGTCCAGTATCAAGACGCTCGGCGTCCTGGGATTTCCTTTTAATGGGTCTGGATTTAGAAGTCTGACGCCAGCCCCGTCTGGGTACTGCGTCGTCAGAAGACGAAGAAAACACTTTAACCTCGCCTTTCCTATAGCGAGGTGAGCGTCCTGGGGTGGGGGATCGTCTACAGGTACGCTCGAGGGGACGACCGCTCGGGAGCTAAAACCTCTCGCCTCCCTTCGTCGGTCGACTTTCCTTCTCACAGGGGTTGGTGAGCTTGGAAGAGGTCTAGGACTAGGAGCACGACAAGTCCGAGCGGCCGCACCCTCCACTGCACTTGCACTAATTTCACTATTCACTTTAATATCTCTCATATTAGACCATAATTTATCCCTGTCTTGTGCCAGGGATTCTCACCCGTTGACCAAGGGCTTGAATGGCCGTCATCATGTCCTGTAATGATGGACTTTTACCTGTTTCTGAAACTGGATTTGGTAATGATACAACAGGAGGAGGATCAATAGGATTATCGAGGGATAGAGAACTATCTATTCCTTGACTGTCTATGGAGGAGCGAGACAAGGTCTTCTTCGCTCTCCTTATCCTATCCTTCTCTAATTTACGCACATAGCGGTAATATTCAATCCATTCAGTCTCAGGCAAGCCCACACATTCATCACATCTATCACCTATCTCACAAACTTTTCCTCTGCATTTACTACAAATAGAATGAGGATCTAAAGAGGATTTAGCAAGTCTAGTCTTGCAACCTTTCACACACATTCTCAAACTTGAAGCAGAATCAGACATGATGAGAAATCAAAAAGAGAGATCAAAAACAAGCAAAGGTCAAACCAACAATATCGAAACGAAATCAAAATCCAATCAAGCGAAAGCCAAAGCCAAAGTGTACTTCACCAAATAATACTGCAAAAGACACGGGCTATGAACGAGCGAAGTTCCAACGATGTCACCGTAGCGGCGGCAGGGAAGATCTGAGGAATAGTTGGTATGGTGCTACGTACCTGGTAGAGGGCGCACAGGTGGTGCACCTGACTACCCAATCGGCGATTGCCGCGAGTTTTGAAATTCTGCCGTGACGTCAGGGACGTAAGCTATATATATAACTACCAGGTGAGTTAGATGTTTGAAAATTTAATTTTATATTTGGCTAAAATACGTCGAGCGCGTGTACGATAGTTTTTCCCGCTACTGTCAGCGCGCTCATCTCCGAGAAATTTATGAAGAGAAGAAAAAACGGACCATTCAAACAAAACTAAGCATGTTTATGTTTAAACCAACATCTCAGTCTACCCCTGTCCCCACTACCAGTAGTACTACCACGGAATCGGATGACCCTTTTGGACGATCCCCAAGCCATCCACCAGCAGACAATTTTTTTTTTTTTTTTTTTTTTTTTTTTTTTTTTCAAATTTCAAATGTTTCGTAATTTTTATTTTTTCTGTATGTTCACGTTTTTTCTGTACTGTAAATCAATTCTATCTATGCATTACTGTAGTTTGCCTGAAATTTATAAAGAAAAAATAATTTACATACTGTTAAATAAAATGATATTGTTATGATACAATAAAGTTTGTTCATACTTACCTGGCAGATATATATATAGCTGTATTTTCTGAAGTCCGACAGAATTTTAAAAACTTCCGACACACGCAGTGGTCGGTCAGGTGGTTAGTACCCATTCCCGCCATTCTGCCGGCTGGGAGGCGGGTATCAGGAACCATTCCCATTTTCTATTCATAATTTTTATTTCCACTGTCCCCTGAGGGGAGGTGGGTGGGTACTTGATTTATATATCTCCCGCCAGGTAAGTATGAACAAACTTTATTGTATCATAACAATATCATTTTGTTCATGAAACTTACCTGTCAGATATATATATAGCTGAATCCCACCTTTGGAGGTGGGAAGGGACAGAATAGAAGGATTTTGGGAACAAATGCATGCAGATGATTTACATCTTGGTTCCACCTGTTAGCATAGCTGACTTCGTGATTACTGTCACCCAAGTCTGCTTCTGCTTTACTAGAGTTGCCAGCGAGGTAGAGACCTATAAAGCTGGTGCACTCCAGATGATCTGTCAACGGGGGCGTGACCACAATGTGACTAGACCATAATTGACCATACCTGAGGGCTAAGAAGTAAAATAAATATATATATATATAAATATATATATCACCAACCTGACCAACTAGCCAAAGTTAAGGTGTGTTAACTAAGGTTTAAGAGTTAAGAAGTCGTCCGTTGTCGCGACTCAACAACTAAATTAAGAGCTCTTCCTAACCATTTTCTACAGGATAGGATGAGTGGTACTTCTTGCCCCCAAGATTGTGTCTGCAGACACGTATGGCCCTAGCGAGCAGCAGATCTCATATGCCATCTTCACATCTCGCAGGGAGTGTGAAGTGAACACAGAGTTGCTTCGCTAAAACATGGTACTCAGGATGTTGCTGAGTGCCATGCTCTGTTGAAATGCTTCCGAGGCCGCGCCCTCACCTCGTGAGCATTCAGATAACAAGATTTCAATTCTTTGTGCAAACACAATGAAGGAGCATTTTTGAAAGAACTCCTTAACACTAAAGCCAGGGTGTTCTTCGAAATGGGCAAGTCTGGTCTTTTTCGGAACACTGCAGATTGCCCGAATGACTTCGACTTTCTTGAGTTTTATGTAGATAAAACTTGAGAGACCTGACCGGGCACAGGACTCTCTCTGGCTCCTGCCACTAACTTGTGCCATCCTTGCTTCCAAGCTCCTGGCCCAAGGACAAAACGGGTTTCCATTCTTAGGCCACAACGGAAGGCTTAGAGAGCACACCGCCTTGTGTTCTCTAAAGCCAAAACTTGTGACGATGGCTTAAAATTTCACTAACACTCTTTGTCGTATCTAGGGTGGTTAGAAGAAGGCCTTCCTGATCACATGCAAAAAGTTAACAGGTAGGAGAGGTTCGAATGCTTTGACATGCAAAAAGTTAACAGGTAGGAGAGGTTCGAATGCTTTGACATCAAGAACTTCAGACTATGTCTAAGTTCCATATTGAAAGCTTCGATCTGGACATGCACAGTCAGTACTAAAGTCAGGTGACCGACCAGTTTTTGACCAGTCAGACGAATCAAGGACAGCAAGGCTGTACCCTGAAGAACCATAAGGCACTATTTCTGCGCTGAAGGATGAGTGTCTGGACTGCCTGGGCGATTCAATCTAAGCAAACCTTGGGGTGTATCAACGCAACCCAACGTCGTCAGCGAATCAACTCCTGAGGAACTCCTGACTCGAGCCCTCTGGTGCCCAGGAGAAAGGAGCGAGGAGCAAAAAGGCGATTCAGTCCGAAGGAAGAATGCCTAACAGTCCAACCTGGTCTCATGTTACACGATCATCGGGGGTGTATAAACGCAACCGACTTCGTCAACAAGAAACTCAGGGCTACTAAATGTCGCCTGATCTCGCACGAGTGTCTGACTCTGAGAAAACAGGTGAGACAAAAAGTAGATGGTGAGCGAGTTTCGAGATTCCACAGAACTCAAAAGATCGTGAAGGGCTTTGTTGTTTGACAGACGCAAATCTCTGAGCCCAAAGGCCGTCAACAACATATTTGCGTATTCTTTAATAGTTGTGACTGCCAGCTTATCCCATTCTTCAGACGGAAATGGAAGACGGTAATCTTATTCCTGTCAACATCTCGATAGTCTGAACGTAGTCAGACTCAGAGCGGAGAGGTTATAGGTACCTTTCGAGTTAGAGTAGACCGACTCTCTCGGAAAAGGTCCTTGGAAAGTGAACTAGGAAGTATGTGACCTCTGTGAATCCAGGATCCTGAAGGCCAACATGGGGCGATCAGCGTCATTGTCCCGCTCCCTGTGACGTCATAAATCCTCTTATTACATTTCCTAAGCGATTGAAAAAGGGAAAAGAGACTACAAACATCCCCTCCCCGTTCAATATCATAGGATGGCGTTTAATGGTACCGATCCCGGATCGAGAATAAGGAGCAGAGAAGAAGAAGCCTCTTCGTCCTCAAACATATCGAAGAGAAGAAATGAAAGGGCGTCCCTAAAGTCTACCCAACTCTCAACTTACTTCTAAAGAAAGATTCCACTCGGAAGAGAATAGTTGCTGCCGTCGATCGAGACGATTCGTACGGACTTTTGCAATCCTGTAACGAACCTGTAGAGGATCGTTACATTCTACGCCTGTTGTTATAATAGGCTCTTTCTCGTAAACTCGAACAAGGACCGAGAGAAGATACTTCTTAAGATATGGAGAGCTGTGGAATATCAGAGTTGCTCTGGAACGCTGTTCCCAAAAACTCTTTCGAGGACTGAGGGACTCCGAATCGCGTTTACTTCTTTCAGATTAAGATCCAGGACATCTGAAACCCTATCCAGATGTCCGGCACCTTCTTTCTATCACCTCAGGTGATAGACGCACTGAGAGATGTTCAGAATCATTCCTAGATCTTGAATAATATTTCAGTTTCCCGGTAGGAACAAAACTGTGGTCTGAATTGCAGTCTATTCGGGGAAACAAAACTTCTTCAGGAAGGAAATGGTCCCCAGCAAGCTCATCCATTCCTTCCCGAGTATGCTTACTTCCCTAATAAGGCTGCGCTTTGCCTAAGCAGGAGAGCATATAAAAGTGCAATGTTGCGGTAGACTCGTAGTTCTATACCGTGCGGTAACGAGCACCGAAAGGATTAAGAGATAACTCTGTTGAACATAGTAAGGCAAAACGAATGCACCGTTTATTCATTCACGTAAGAAATCCCCTCAATCTTAGTCTAAAGACCGTGATTGTAGGACAGATAGATACAGTTTAGTCAGTCAATCCCGCAGGAGAGACGTAACCGCCAGCACAGAGATACGGTTAGTCAGTCAATCCCGCAGGAGAGAGAGACGTAAGCTACCGCGCATGACAGCGCACGATCTGTTACTGGCTCGGTTGGACTGGAGGACAGACAGCGTGACAGCAGCAGCCAGCAGCTTACGAACGTCGTCTTTTAACTTTATGTCTGGGTTGCCAGCTACCCTATTCTACGAAGAAATAGGTCCGTTTATTTTTTGAGCAGAAAGACTCAAGCTGGTATATTTAAGCGAAACAGAAAAACGCTAAATATATAGATGCGTTTGTGTCGTCAGAACACTACCATACAACGGTAAAAGATAAATCGGACACTCCTGGAAGGCTGCAGGGAGTAACGATTAAATGTCCTTAAAATAAGACAATAGACCTCTCGGTTGCCATCCGAAGAGGTAACTACAGCAAGCGTGTATGACTTAAACCAACCAGTAGTTAAAAATAACGCAAGGCAAAATATTTTATTATATCACAATAAGGTTTGTTCATCTTACCTGCAGCCTATATATAGCTGAATTCGGAAATACAGCTACATACATATCTGACAGGCAAGTTTCATGAACAAAACTTAAAGAATCGAAGCAGACAGCTCAAGCTTCTTATGTTATTGGACATAAGCGTTCATTGACATAGTCTACAAGTCTATTTCTTGTACGAGTCTGCGAATGACGAATGAGAGCTCTTTCCGAATCTTGTCAATAAGAGCTTATTCGTTTACGCAATATCAAGTTAAAGAGATGTTTTGTCAATGAGACTAACCAATTTACGGGACAAAGAGATATTTTGTCAATGAGGGGATACCCACTTACTTGACAAAACGATAGTATATTGTCAATGGGGGAAAGTCACTGAATTGACAAAACGTAATCCAGGAAGTCGAGCATTTTATTTTTTCGATTCCCGTCTCAAACGAGGAAGGGGGCAAGAATCCTGTTAAGAGACAGGGCTTACGGCAGGTAGAACGACGATGTTCAATTCGGACAGCGCAGTCCCGACTAGAAAACTGACAAAATCTATCATCTGAAAAACCCTTTCAGATGTGCTAAAAGCTTGCAAAATTATCCTGGGAAGAGGAAGAAACTCTCCAACCAGCTTCCTCTCCCGTATCACAACTAATGCCTGCTAAAGCTTAAAATTTATTGGCAGTATGTCAAAGGAAGTCCTGTCTTGCGCTTTCCTGAAGAGCGTCCTTTTGATGAATGCCTTTGCAAGAATCCTACTGAACGTCGCAGAGACGTCGAGCCTTTACTATAACCCGTTAACTGCCTTATCGCAAAGTCTTGACTGCGGTAGAGAAAAGAGCTCTTCCCTTGAGCTTTCCTTACTCCATCCACCTTTGCGAAACGCAATATAATATTGACAGAGACCTCTTGAATTCACGAAACCCGAGGTCTTGCTGGGTTTCGAAGACGAAGTTGTCTGTTCACTTTAAGCTTCCTCCGAAGCACTGCTTACTTCACATTCTTGAGGCTCAAATCTTAAACAGAGCTTGAAGAGTTCAACAGAAACGTTCAGCCAGGAGACTTGTGCGCTGGCGCGCGTCGGACGTCCATTTGCGAGGACGCTCGGCGTCTGGCGCGCGCTCGGCGTCCATTTGCGAGGACGCTCGGCGGGTCCCTGGCGCGCGTCGGCGTCCACTGGCGAGGACGCTCGGCGTCCAACTGGCGCACACCTGGCGTTCCATCCGAGCGTCCCGTTTCAAGCCGAGCGTCAAAAGAAGCGTGCAGAAAAGCGTCACGCTCCTGACAGGCGTCAAAACAAGCGAGAGAAACTGCCTTCTTTTTCATATTTCTCGGTGGAAAGACGTACGTGATCAGGCGACGTTCGCCTTCTTACTTCTCACTGAAACGCATAACGAGAGAGAGAGAGGGACGTGAACGCGTCCTCTTCTATAAAGCTTCTATTTAGAGGGGCGTGAGTCCTACCGAAGGGACGCCAGATCGATGTGGGTTCCCCGTAACCCTCCTTCGGCTTTCGACATGCCCTCTCCCTGGTCCTGGGAGTCCGACAGAGGTCCAGGCCTAGAGGCGTTATGGGGCGGATCTGACGTTCCCTCCTGACGAGAGAGAGGACGTGAAGCGTCCTCTTCTCTAAGCTTCTTAGAGGGCGCGAGTCCTTCCAGAGAGCTCCAACCTTGCGCGGGGAGGACGCCTCGGATGGACGAGAAGCAATCCTTCAGGATTCGTGCACGTGCACGAACTTTGGCAGTCTGGGGATTTTCATCAGAAACTGCCGAAGGCACGCCAGATCGGTGGGGGTTCCTCGTAACCCTCCTGCGGTGCTTTCGACATGCCCTCTCCCTGTGGTCCTGGGAGTCCGACAGAGGTCTAGACCTAGAGGCGTTATAAGGTCCGATCTGACGCACCCTCCACTACACAAGGGCACTGTCACTGCACTTAGCCACTTCACTATTGCTCTCTAAAGCAAGCACTTTCGATTCTAAGTTACGAATCGAAAGAGTATAAGAGAAAGGGCAATAACCTCTACAGACACTGTTTTAGGGCCCGAAGGCAACATACAGGGTTATGAGTAACAATAATAGAAGTAGCACTCTTCACAACAATGAAGGAGAGCGATCACCTCTCGCAAGACATATTCATAACCCGTAGGCCATACTATAGGGTTAGGCAAATAAAGTCTACAGGAAGGTTAGCAGGTTCACTACCCTGACTGTTGTTTACTGATTAATTGCGTACATACGAATCATACTTTTTCCTTACGGAATTAGACATGTTTACTGATTAATTGCGTACATACGAATCATACGTCTTCCTTACGGAATAGACAAAGTCTCACACTCCTTACATGACAAATCTCAACAAAGAAGCAAGACCCATACCCCTCGTGCATACCAAGTGCGGATCTACCGAAGCTTTCGGTAGCCACACCCTATCTTTGCAGACAACCCCCTCTGAAACTAGCCTAACTAGATTCAGATATCTTATGCAAAAATGAATCAAATTCAAATCAATTTAAGATAGCGTATGCCTAGCCACAAATCCAAGTAAATAAATCAAAAGACAATTAGGATACTTAGCGGCAATGAAGTTTCCAAATCCTAAGACGAGGTACTGAAACAGGTGTTTTTCAGCACCGGCGACAGAAAATTATGAATAGAAAATGGGAATGGTTCCTGATACCCGCCTCCCAGCGGCGGGAATGGGTACTAACCACCTGACCGCCACTGCGTGTGTCGGAAGTTTTTAAAATTCTGTCGGACTTCAGAAAATACAGCTATATATAATCTGACAGGTAAGTTTCATGAACAAAACTTTGTGTATTACTACGTACGTACAGACGTGTTGGCAACAGTACAAACGGTCGCTAGAGAAAACAGCAGACGATGTTTTGTTTTATATTTTCAGAAGTAAAATTTTGTGCGAAAATGGTAAGATTCGTATTTTAGTAATTCATTTTGTATTTCTGTTTTGCAAATAAATCAAATATAATAACAAATTATGCATTTAATTCAAACCTATAAATAAATAAAAGTATGTATATAATACGTGTAGCCGATTGTCAATGCAAATGGCGGATAGAAAATGTAAAACAGACAGACAGATGGTCTGAATGCCTGCAATAAAAATGTTAAATACAGTAATAAAACGTAAGTATTAATCAAGGAGTTCGAGCATGATAAGATTTCATTATGCTAAAACGTAATAATAGGTACTATACATGCACATTTTTGGGATGATATAAAAGTGTATGTAGGCTAGTAAGTTGTCAATGAAAATGCAAACGAACAAATACGTACATGTACACGCATGTTTGAATATGGTAAAAAGGATAAAAAGACAGCACAAACATGATTCAATTTACTCAATATGCTGAAAGACAATTTACGACAGCTCTGCCAGAACCTAATGCCGTTCGTAAGTAGACAACTACCTGTAGTAAATACCGCCTATTATGTTAACCAATGCTAGAATATATTGGCTCTTCTCACTGCGAGGGCTGGCTTCACACTGAGCCAGCAGGCAAGAGAGAGAGAGCGCGGGAAAGGTGGGGTGAGTCAGACTCTCGCCACACCTCCCACGCTCTTGCTCTCAGCGGAAAATTCAAATCGTGTAACATCGAATATTACGTGTTAGCAGAATTTTTCTGTATGATTTTGAACTCGTGTAAGATCGAAATCGTGTTAACAGAACTCGTGTTAACGGGGAGGTTACTGTATAACGATCCCTCCTGGATCTAACACAGGGGAGCAATAAAGAGGCAACCTCTTTGTCCTCGACGTCGCAAATAGGTCGACCAGAGGACGTCCCCAGAGCTTCCATAGCTCCCGACAAACGTCTTGATGCAGAGTCCATTCTGTAGGCAGTATTTGGTCCTGCCGGCTGAGAAGGTCCGCTCTGATGTTCTGGACTCCTGCGATGAATCTCGTCAGGATCTTGACTCACCTTGCACTTGCCCACAGCAGAATCTCCTTCGCTAGGTGAAATAGAGGTCGGGAGTGTGTTCCTCCCAGATTCTTTAGGTACGCAAGGGCCGTGGTGTTGTCCGAGTTGACTTGAACAACTTTGTCTGCAACCTTTTCCCCGAAGAACTGTAGCGCCAGGAAAACCGCCGCTAGTTCCTTCACATTGATGTGCCAGGACTCCCCAACCCGACACGGAGGCGTCGGAAAACAACACTAGGTCGGGGCTCAGAAGCTTTAGAGATAAACCCTCTTGAAACTTCCGAGGATCGAGCCACCATCTTAGATGGCTTTTCACCGATTCGGTGATCTTCAAGGTCGCATCCAGATCCTCTTTGACTCTCCATTCTTCTGCCAGGAAAAACTGGAGAGTGTAGTCTCCCCAGGGAAACAAACTTTTCCAGCGAGGAAATGGTCCCCAGCAGACTCATCCATTCCCTCGCCGAGCAAGTTCCTTTCCCCAGGAAGGCCGAAACTTTCTCTAAGCCTTGCAGCTGTCGTTCCTGGGACGGAAACGCCCGAAAAGCCACTGAATCCATCTGAATCCCCAGATACACGATGGACTGTGTTGGGGTCAGATGTGACTTTTCGAGGTTGACCAGAAGTCCCAGGGACCTCGCCAAGGCTAACGTGAACTGAAGGTCCTTCAGACACCTCTCTTCTGACGACGCTCTGACTAGCCAATCGTCGAGATAAAGAGATACTCTTATCCCTGCAGAATGTAACCATCTCGCTACATTTTTCATGATCATGGTAAATACCATCGGAGCCGTGCTTAATCCGAAGCAAAGGGCTCTGAATTGCCAGACTTTGTCTTTCAAAACGAACCTCAGATACTTCCTTGAAAGAGGGTGGATTGGAACGTGAAAGTATGCGTCCTGCAGGTCTAAGGACACCATCCAGTCGCCCGGTCTCAAGGCTCCTAGAACAGACTGAGGCGTTTCCATTTTGAACTTTCTCTTTTCTATGAAAAGATTCAGCCTGCTCACGTCTAGGACTGGACGCCACCCGACGAACTGCTTCGGTACCAGGAAAAGTCTGTTGTAAAATCCTGGTGACCCCAGGTCTAAGACCTGCTCCACCGCTCTTTTCTCGATCCTTTGATTTAAAAGATCGAAAAGAATTTGTTGTTTTTCCCCTTGATATGAAGGAGAAAGATCTCTGGGAGTTGTGGATAGAGGAGGAGGATCTAAAAATGGGATCTTGTACCCCTGTTCCACGATTTTGAGGGACCAAGGGTCCGTATCCCTCTCTCTCCATACTCCCGCAAAGAACTTCAGTCTGGCTCCGACTGGTGTCTGAAGGACTTGATTTTCACTTGCTTGCTTTCGGCTTGAAAGAAGCTCTTCCTCTTGAAAGCCCTCTCCCTCGAGGAGCAGCTCTAGAGAGAGGAGCCCCACGAAAGGGTTTAACCTTCTTTGGAGGACGTCCAAAAGATGTTGTAGGAACAGCGGGACGTCTCGAAGACTGGGCCCAGAGGTCCTGAGTAGCCTTCTCCTGTAATAATCTACCTGCCAAGGTCCTTCACATAGTCTGGGGAAGAGATGGTTCGAAAAGAGGTGCAAAGAGGAGCTCCGCTTTCTGAGCCATAGTAACTGATCTTGCAGTAAAATTGCAGAACAGCGCTCTCTTCTTAAGAAAAGCAGTGCCAAAGTGAGACACTAACTCTTCCGAACCATCCCTGACGGCCTTGTCCATGCAGGTTAACACACTGGACAGCTCCCCCAAACTTAACGAGTCTGGACTCCTAGATTGAAGATTTAGGACTCCCAAGCACCAGTCTAAGAAGTTGAAGACTTCGAGAGTCCTTAAAAGTCCTTTCATGTGATGGTCTATCACCGTAGTCGTCCAAGAAATCTCTTAGCTGTCGACAAAAGGGACCTCCTCTGGCGTCGACCAAACTAGCAAAATCCCCTTGGGATGGACGAAGGGAATCTTCACACCTACTTCACCTTTGGTCTCATACCAAATGCCCCCTTTTCCACTGAGTCTTGAGGGAGGAAGGGCAAAAGTCGACTTGCCCTGATCCTTCCTTCGCTCCATCCAGTCTTGCAATTTCTTAAAACCCCTCTTGGTGGACAGAGAAGTCTCATTTCACGAACTCCGGGATCTTACAAGACTTCGATGAAAGAAAATTGGAGGGGTGGAGACCTGGGAGCTGCAGGCTGGAACTTGTCTCCAAAAGACGAGCGTAACAGCCGCACCAGCACTTTATAATCCGAAACAGACGAAACTGAAGGCTGCTCCTCCTCAACTGAGTCTGCCGGACTACTATGCTCTCCTTCTTCCCTAAGAGGAATCGGAGACTGCTCCTCCGGAGAGGGCGTGCGCCCAACGGGACTAACTTTCAACAAAGATCTCCGTTTGGGCTGGCAGAAGTTTCTTCAACGCGACTGACCTTCTGTCGATTCCTTTACTAGCATGAACCGGCGAAGCAGAGCGTCTTGACCGCGCTGAGCGTCATGAGAGGCGACTTGTTTAGCTCTAACTGCTCTAAAGAAGCCGTCTACGTTGACGCTTAAAGCGTCCAGACTTAGCTTCAAAGCGTCCTCGTGCGCTCTCGAAAGCCTTTTCCTTGCAGAAAAGCGTCCACAAAAGCGTCCTGACGAGCGTCCTCGTCCTCTGAAGCGTCCTCCCAGGCGTCCTGCCGAGCGTCCTCAAAAGCGTCCTGAAGAACGTCCTCCGAAGCGTCCTGACGAGTGGTCTGCGCAGGACGTCGAGAGGGAAGCAAAGCGTCCTGTCCACGTGACTTCTTACTAGAAGAAAAACGAGATCGGAAGGAGCACCGAATTGGGACGCAGGAGGAGAAAGAGACGAACGATGAGGAAGGAGAAGGGGCTGCTTTGTCCTTTTGACAGGCAGCCTGACGTCCTTCCTACGTTTAGGCTCGACTATTGGGCGTGTCTTCTGAGCCATCAAGCCGACAAACTGGTCCTGAAGGGACACAAGGATGTTCTTCGTAGGTGAAGACACCCAAGGAGGCGAAGGGCTGAACCTGCGAGAAGCCGAGGGGCGAGGGGACGCCTCCTTCCTTCTCACAGGTACAGCTACCTGCTTCTCAGGAGTACACGCCTGTGCGTGCAACCCAGAGACCTCAGGGATACGCGCCTGTGCGTGCAACCCAGAGACCTCGTCGGAAGAGATTTTACCTCTCTTCTGAGGTGGAAAAGCGTCATAGGCTTCCTCCGAAGAAATCGGCGATGCCGGACGTGAAGCGTCTCTCAGCACGAAACGTCCTTTTCAGCGGACGAGAGTCTCTCCGAGCGCTCCACCCCTTGCGCGGGGAGGACGCTTCGGAGGACGAAAAGCAGTCCTTAAGGATGTGCGCCCGTGCGCGCTCCTTGACAGCCTGGGACTTTGCAACAGGTTCCTGCCGAAGGGACGCCAGATCGGTGGGGAGCCCCCGTAACCCTCTTGCGGCTTTCGACATATCCACTCCCTGAGTCCTGGGAGTCCGATAGAGGTCTAGGCCTAGGGGCACGATCATACACTTTAACTGAGCCGGTTTCCAAGGCTAACACTTTAGATTCTAGAGTACGTAAAGACTCTAAAATCAGAGAAAGGGCATTACCTTCTCCAGACACAGAATCAGGGCCCGAAGGCAACATCACAGGTTTAGGTGAAACAAATTCTAAAGGTGTTAATACAGGTGAAATATTACTTCCCTTACCTTTAGAAGAACCGCTCTTGGAGGAAGACCTCCTGATCCTATCGCGTTCCAATTTACGCCGATAAGAATCATACACCTTCCATCCATTATCGGTCAAACCTTCGCATTCATTGCACCGATCATCCAATAAACATACATGCCCCCTACACCCCATACATACTGTGTGGGGATCTACCGATGATTTCGGTAGCCTCACTTTACAATCACTCTTCACACACACTCTGAAACTCACTGAACTTGATCCAGACATCACATTTATAGAAAAGCCAATCCAAAATAAAAAAACAGTCCACTATCGCGTAAGCCAATCCAACAATCCAGAATCAATAACCAAAAGTCAATCCAGATACTTAAGAACGAGTCAATCCAAAAAATCCTAGGCGGAGGTCTGTAAAATGACAATTTGTCCAAAATTGCATTTTTCCTAACTATACAAACCTGAGGTCCTTTTACAATAGGAAGGTACTAGCGGCAGCTGGATAGGTCGTAAGCTTTCGAACAAGGGGTTCGGTAGTTAACTGCTTGTTCCGACAGGCGCGCTTTGAGCGCGCGACTGGTAGGTAAACAAATCACTTTTGCTTTTGCCCAAGCAAAAAAAACTGCAGAGTGAGGGAGTGGCATGAGGTGGGGCTATGTGTAAAAGGACCTCAGGTTTGTATAGTTAGGAAAAATGCAATTTTGGACAAATTGTCATTTGTTCCGACACGGCATACAAACCTTCGGTCCTTTTACAATAGGAAGACTCACTTCTTGGTGGGAGGAATCTGAGTCTTTTGTGAACAGACTGGTGTTCGCCCAACCTTGGAATGCCTCCCTGGTCGTAAGAGCGAGGGAGGGATCCAAGCCTCTGTCCGATTGATCGGGGTGTGCACCGCAGGATCAATGGTCAGACCTCTGGACCAAGTACTAAGAGAGAGGCAAGCGTATCTCTTCGTACCAGCAAACAAGAACAAGTTCCTATTTGCAAGAGGCAACATAAAGTTATGGTTTGTCTCTTGTTGGCATCCCACTTCCCCCCCTTGTAGGAGGAAGTGGTGGATTTATTCGCTCCCATCCCTAGTGAAAGGGAATAGGATGGGGCTCTGTCGAGTAGCTCACCGGCATCTCGTCCTTATCCAGCAAGGTGATGACCGTATCCCTCTACCCCACCCACAGGTGGGGGAGAGGGGGAAAAAGATAGGAAGAGAAGCCAGTCACTCTCTCATTCACTTATCTATTCTTACAGTCACACCAGGACTCGATGCTGTTCAGCCTGCTAGGGTCTGGGTTAGCTAGACAACGTGTTGAGCAGCCACCACCCGGGTCCTAAGGAAAAACGATCCAAGGACCTGTGGGCAATATCCAAAGGTAGAAGGAGGTGCCGGTGGTCTGGTTGTACCAGACCCCTGCCTTCAGTACCTGCGCCATGGAGAAGTTCTTGTGTAACTCGAGGGAGTGTACTTCTAGGTCATCTTGGTGCTGACGAAGAGTCTTCAACACTCATCCTGGGATGTCGAGTTTCTCAGAACGCGCGGGTCGCGCTTTCACAGGACAAAGCAGCATACTCCTTCGCATCGAAGGCGGTGTGAAGTCCATTAGGGAGGGGATTGTGAAGGACTCTAACCGATCGTCAGGAACCGAAGGGTTCAGAGTCTTCGCTACGAATTCGGTACGAAATCGAGCGTCACGAATCCCCATCCCCTGGATGCTTGACTTCGCAGGAAAAGTCATGCAATTCCACCTCAGAGGAAAAGAAGGGAATGGTCGTATGACCTAACCCTCTTCTCGACTTCGGTGATGTCCTGTACCCATACTGGTCTATCCGTCTGCAGCGAAGTTGTTCTTCTCGGTAGTGGATAGGACACCGACACTCAATGGTGGGTGTCGATGGTATGGGTACTGTGACAAGCCGTTAGGACGAAGAAAAGATTGTTATGGAACAACCGAACTAAGTCCACAGCGAAGTTCGTAACAGACTTGGGCGCTCGGACAGCTGCCGACTGACTGCGTTCGGTAGGAGGCAAGTTGTCCCAAGCACCCGAGCAAGTCACGTGACCTTCGCCTTAAAAGGGTTCTGCCAAGAGACTAAACAAATAATTTGTTCGTCACCGATGCCAGAAGGCAAGGTGATGACTCTCTTAAGGCATGTGCCCAACAGGCGAAAGTCAATTGCCTTCTAGAGACCGAGGTCCTTGATGGCAAGATATCTCATAGTATAGTTGATTCTCGGCTAAGGAGAAACAACACTATGTGTCGTTGAAGACGAAGGTGTACAGAAAAATGCAACCTACGTCTTCGCAGCTGAACGAGAGAAGGATTCTCAAGATTCTGAACCTGTGCTACCAAAGACTGAGAACGCTAACCGCTATTCATTGCTGTCCGGTGAGGATCGTAGTTGCAATAAAAGCGGAGCGCTTTTCAGTAATGAAGACAGGGAAATACTGCCTGAAGAACTGCTTCTCATGGGCTGAACATTTGGAAGTAGAGCTGTCAGGTCGGAGAGTAGGCGATGTCTTCTGACATATCTGTTAATTCGGGGCGAGCAATGAATAATTGCACACCTACGAATACGAGATATTTTGAAGACAAACTCAGATGTCTGCAAAAATCATTCGCATTATCGCGGTGCGATGCAGCGGTTGACTAGTACAGACTTCTGTTACCGTGCGGTAAACAGAAAGATGAAAGAGTCCAAGAGATATCTCTGTTGAAAATTCTCGCAATGTCGAAGGCGATGAAATCGAGCGTCACAGCAGTAGATGGTCCTTCATTCTGGACAGTAATATGGAGTCGAACGAGGCGACAGAGCCGAAACTGCGACTGAGACCCGCTTGGGAGAGTCGAGCGATCGTGAATTAACACGAAGTTTAGTCCGAGATCCATTGCTTTTAGCCGAAAAATGCGACTGCGGAGGAGATTCACTAAATATCACATCTGGAGCAAAACTACACGAAGGTTGAGGACTCCAATGCCTCTTAGACTTCTTAACAGGAGTCGGTGACGAATCACTCCCAAGAATCGAATGTCTTTTTAACGGTCGAGACACCAAATCACTTCGCCTTTTGCGCACTGGCGATTGCACTTCCGAATCAGAAGACAGACAAGAATCACAAACACTAATACCTTTCCACATCTTTTTGGACGACACCTGCGAGTCGACGGAGTCGACGGCTGGCCGTGGGCAAACTCCCCCAGACTCCTTCCGACCTCCGGTATGTCTTCTCCCGGTTGCGGGGGAGCGGGACAGTGACCTTCGTCTGGGAGTCGAGGGGGAACGGACAACCGCCTCCTCAGGCGCAACATCAACACTTTGCACTGCACTAGATTTCACTGTACTATCTACGAAAGCTTTAAAAGACATTCCTAACTTCATAACTGATTCAGCTAACACTTCGAACTTTTTATCCATCTTAGACTCAAGCAAGGCAATGGTGTTGGGTTTGGAAACATGGGCAACTTGAACAGGGGTAATCAAAGGAGAAGTAGGAGGACTATTAATTGGAGAAATATTCTCTAATAAAGGAGAGGCAAGAGAAGACTTATTTGTCTCCGAAGGAACAGGAGTAGTTTCTAACCTATTCTTACTACTAGCCCTAAGAGCTGCCTTCCTCTTCCTATCTTTCTCCATTTTCTCAGCATGCGATCTAACCGCCTTCCATCCCTGTTCATCCAATTCTTTACATTCATCACATGTCACATCCATACCATTACAATTTTGTCCTCTGCATTTAGTGCACTTAGAGTGCGGATCGTGACATAACTTAGCTAATCTTGTTTTGCAGCCAGCGCTGCAAAACCTTACAGCAGATGAACTAGAATCTGACATAATTAGAAATAATGACGAAAAACTGAATAGAGATAGCTAACTGGCAAGAAAAAACCAAAAACTTTTACATCACCAAACAAAAACCAAAATCCAAAATGGCGACGCAGGAGACTGCAGCGAAAATCTCACAGGTGTTACCCCGTGAGCTGCAGAAACGAAAATCGACGGTAGAAGGCTAGCAGTACCCAGGGTTCCCGGATGTGGGCGGGTCTTATATCACCTATACTTAAGATAGCAACGCCGCTGGCGCCAACAATTTGAATTTCGACTGCCGCAGGTAAGAAGCTATAAGCTATGTAACTGTTCGGTAAGTCACTTATGTGAAAATACACATGCAGAACAGACCTTCGGTCTTAACAAAAGGATACTCATACTTGGAGGGAGGTACATGAATCCTGAACCGACTGGAGGTTCACCACATCCAACCACCCTTCCTTGAAATGAGAGTTCTAAAGGTGGTCTAAGCCAGTGGTTGATTAGATATATGTATAGGTATCTAAAACTCAGTCCACTGGGAGTCAACACAGTGAGGCATGTCCTGATTCATTTCATCCATGGAAGAAAACGACAATTTCATCTGTTCAAGCAACAAACTATGCTGGCCACAAGCAAGAGGTTTGTTACCACTCCTCACTCCCCTTGCTGGAGAAAGGAGTATACGTATGCTACTGAGAAGCAGATTTGCATGTTGTATGGAAAAAAAAAAATAAGTGCTATAACTATAAGGCTGCCGTACTCACCAGTGTATGATGTGTCTAATCTTCAACCCGCCCATAGGAATGAAGAAGGGAAAAAAAAGATAAAGAAGGAGACCAGTCACTGCACTCATTCTCTCTTAGGCATGATATGAACTGTCCTGCCAGGGGTACTGGATGAGCTACACAACTTGTTGGGCAGCCACCACCAGACCAAAGGAAAAAAAAAGAAAAAAAAAATGTCCAAGGACATGTGGGCAATATCCTTGAAGTAAAAGGAAGTGAAAGTGGTCTGCTGAAGCCATGACCAGTATTCAAAATCCTATGAACAGAAAAGTTCTTCTTAAAGACCAGAGAGGAACTTAATCCTCCGATACTGTGTGCTCTTGCATGCACAGTATTTGTAACAACTTAAAGGTGAGAAGTAGGCTTGTCTAATTATCTCACAAAGCCACTCTTTCTCGGCTCAGCCTGTGATAACAAAAAGTCTACGACATCTAGGCCTTAAGTGAAGAGTCCCTTTTAGATAGCAACACAGTGCTCTGAGAGGGAATGGAAAAAAAAAAAGGCAAATCTGTCATCATGAACCAAGGGATTTTTAAAGGCTACGGACCCCCAAACCCTGGTGTGTTTTACATCATAACCTAGGCCATAAAGCCCTCCAACTCTCTTCAAAGAAGCCAAGGCCAGGACTAAACTGTTTTCAAAGTCAGTTCCTTGTCTGATGATCGACTTAGTGGTTTGAATGGAGCCTGAGTGATACTACTCAGAACCAGAGTAAGAGGTTCGAGTTCTCTGGGTGAAAAACTGTTCAAAGCTCTTGAACAACATAAAGATCTGCCAGGATAAACTGACGTCCACACTTTTAGATGAAGAACTAATCCCAAGGCAGCCCTGTAAGCTTTAATAGCAGACACAGAGAGACACTTCTCAGTTCTGAGAAAGATCAGAAAAGCCACTATCCACTAAACAGAAGTTCCGAGTGGGGAGAAACCCTGTCAACGACACCAATCACAGTAAACAGCTGACAAAGATCTCCTGAGGTAACTAAAGACTTGAGTCACTGCCCTGCGAGAAAAGCTCTTGCTCATAAGAGATATGTACTGGACAGTCTCCAGCCGAGAAGAGATTGGGACCCTACCAATTGGCGGTACCTCACCACATGAGGCTGGCAGAGATGGTTGTGCCAAGGGGGACTTTCTCTCGGAACTGCTCACAGAAGAGACAGAAGGTCTAGGAACCACTCTACTTGGGGAACAAAGGTGCTAACAGGGTCAATATAGATTGCTGGAACCCATCACTCTGTTCAGGGCATGACAGATCAAGGAGAACAGAAGGAAGGCGTACACTTCCAGATCATCCCAAGGATGCTGAAGGGCATTCTGAAGAGGTCTAACATGGGTCTTCCCCATAACAGAAACAGTCTGTCTGCTATTTCCTTATGCAGAGACCACTCCATATCTAGAACTTGACTCCAATGACGTAGCTTGTCGGCCACCACATTCCTCTTACCTGGCCACAAACTCCACCAAGTTGTTGATCGCCCACTGGTGCAGCTTGACTTACAAGTGGAGTTGGCAAGACACCAGACACCCCATTATTCACATATGCTGCCACCATGGTGTTGTCTGACATCAGAACGACAGAGTGCCCCACAAACCTTTCTTGGAACTCCAGAAGACCAAGGAAAGCTGCCTTCAACTCCAACATATTGATGTGGTGTTACTTGTCATGTGCACTCCAAGCCCCCGAGGCCAGGAGCTCTTCAAGGTGAGAACCCTAACCTTCGGAGGAGGTGTCCAAGAACAGGAGCAGATTTGGAGAGGGTGAACGAAGAGGAACTCCCACTGTCAGGTTCTTGTTGTCCAACTACCACAGAAGGTTGCTTCTTACCTCTGATGACAGAGGGACCTCGAGCTGAAGGAAATCTCCTGCCAGGGACCAAAACCCCTTCAGTCTCCACTGCAGGGAACGAATATGGAGATGTCCATGAGGGACCAACTTCTCTAGAAAAGACAAGAGACCCAGAACAGCTTGCCACTGGAGAGCTGGTTGCTCCCCCCTCGAAAGGAAGGGGCGAGCGACAGTCCTGAATTTCTGTGACCTCTGGTCCTAGGGGAAAAACTCTCGACAACACTGTATCACCGTTCCAGGTCATACGGACCTCCGGTGCAAGTTAGGGATTCGGACTTCTTCCAAGAAATTAACTAGGCTCCAAGAAGAATAAAGAGAACGAAGAAAAGAAGAAAGAAATGAAGAAGAAAGAAGAAGAAGTCGAAGAAGTAAGTAAAAGAAGAAGTAAGTGTAAAGTAAGTAAGTAAGTAAGTAAAGTAAGTAGTAGAGTAGTATAGTAGTAGTAGTCTCATCAGTTTACATAAGCCTGAATAGCTAATTAGGAGAGTGAAGCCCTTGTGAATAGCAAATTTTTACAATTGGGACACTGGAAAGGAGTCATAAACACAGTTGGACTGGTCCAGTTTTGGTAGTAAGAGAACTATACTCCCATAAGGAAGGAATAAATAGCTACAAAGAAGTGGAATGAGACCGAGATCAGGCTGTGCTCCTTCCAGGAAGCAATTCTACTTGGCCTGCAGACCCTACAGGGCCAAGGCAGTACAAATCCTGAAAGGCCTATCAAGTAAAACTTAACAAAAAATCATAGGCGACCTTCCAATTCCCTCTTCAGGGCTAAGGATGTTGAAGTAACCAAAGGTTTCTTCTTATATGCTAAGGATATTGAAATAGCCAAAACCTCCGGACCCTGACTTTAACCTCTGATACCTGGGCCAATGGAGTATTTTTATTAGCAACTTAGATCACCTTTCTCAACCATAAAGAAATGGTGTCCTTAGTGACTTCAAGCTTTTACACATCTGATTCTTGAAACAATTGTAAACATCACTTCTAAATTATTCTGTCTACCTCAAGTATATCTGCTTTCACTGGAGGCAGGGATACTCAACTGTGTCCAAGCCAGGCATCAGGACAAGTAACTCAAAGAGTTTTGAAACTGAACCTTGGGATTTAAGGGGAATCTCTGTTCTTCTAGATACTGGCATGTATGATATTTCATTTACCCTACTTGCTGACACTGCGGATAGAAAATGGTCTTTAGGGAAATGTTCCCAAAGGATGGCATCTCTTTAGGGTTTACAGTATATGTTGAACTTGAAAAATACTGTATCTCAAAACCTAGGAGGCATCCTAGTACAGTGGCCTCAACTTCTGGGAAGTAATTCTTTCTCCAAAGCCAAGTGTGACAAGCAAACGGTTACATATATACTATACTGGTATACGTACAGAGCACCTAAACCAAACTCAACGTACAATTTATGAACATGGGCAGGTAATGGTGACAAGTGAACCTCCTGTCAATATACAGTTACATCAAGATGATAGTACTTGAAAACTTCAGGTAAGCAGTAAGTTTAAGGATGGTTAGGTGGGGGGGTTCTGCTACAGTTGGATACTACAACCTAGGTTACATTAGGATTTATGCTACCCTTCAACCTGTAAGTAATACTGTGTGTAATGGCTTATTTCTTTGCAAGTTTTAAGTGAGGAAGGGTCCATCAGTCTGGTGGGATGTGGCACCCTACATGGGTTGGTTAGGTTTTGGGGCACCATTGTAATTTTCACCATCTCATTTTCCTGCTCTATTTCATTATTCTCTCCTAGGGATATCTTGAGATCACAAACATGAACCACAACCTATAATTCTGCTGCTGCTTTTCTTATAGAGTATATTTCATCCAAATTTTCTTTAATTCAATTTTTTTCTTCTTCCTCCACAAATCCTTGTTTCCCACACAGATTGTTTGCCCAAATAATAAAGGTTAAAAATTCCTAAACCAAAGTATTGTTCTCACTTTAATCCCATTTATTGATATGGAATTTTTTCACTGTCCTTTGCTCTTGTTACTGTTATCCAGATGTTTATAAATGTATATTTGTTTCCCACTTGAACTTTTTCGTAGTTCTTTATTTATGTTTTAAAGTAAAGCCTGCTAAAACATTTTCAACATCTTTTGTTACTTTCATCTGGAACTTTGGTATGTAGGGTAAAAAAACAGTCTGATGCCCATCTCCAATGTCAGGACGCATTATAATGTACTTTTTTTGGGGTTGTACACATTGATCGTACATGGTCCACCCCTGTACCATGCGGTTTTTTACCCTAAACAATGATGAAACCTGACTGGTTCTTTTGCTCTAAGTTTTACAAATTCCGGCATTAAAAAATTAGCTTCAGTTTGCCTGTTCATCACAGCTCTTTTAGTATAACGGAGGTCAGAGCACAATGCCCTAAGTGAGGTTAGGATGAAAAGGCCTAGTTAGGTCAGGACCGGACATTTGAGGAAAGGTTTAGTTTGTTTACACCTGTGGCGCACGTCCTGTCATTCTACACTCTCACCCCTTACTGCTCTAAATAACAGAGTTCGAAGTTAGGTTATTTGGGGGCCCAGCACCTTACGTTAAGTTAGGATTGAATTTATACATCCCCTACTTCAATCAATCTGTGCAGGCCTAAGGTAAAATACCGAATGGCCGGTCTCTACCATAGCATGACCACCTTCCCGAAAATTGGAAATTATGGCCTTAATTTGTGACTTAAGAGAAAAAACTTATTTCGAGAGGACAGTAGAGGTCTGAATGTGTTGCTTCGACGAATACTGGCTCTTGACTAATGTCTATCCTGGGTTACAGGATGTGTTAAAATACTTTTTTGGGAAGGTGGTCACGCTACAGTAGAGGCTGGCCATTAAGCCTATTTTACCCTATTGTCAAACCAAAAACCCGAATTCCCTTTTGTGGTCCACCAAAACTGCTAGATAGATATTTGGATAATAGGCTAAGAAGGGTTGGAAGATCTAGGGTACCTATCCACGGCGGCCCAGACTATGGCAGTTGCAGTTTTTCTATGCAGTTTTACCTACTGAACAAGAATTTTAAGTAATATTTATTCGGACGACTGTAATTAACCCCCAGGGACCAGTACTAAAAACTGCGAAATACATTGGACACCCCAATCCCTAGTGGATGTCGTATCCGCGGTTACATTTCTTGTAGTTCGTGCAGAAGTATTCTTTAGAATTACCCTGCAAGAAACGTAACTGCGGATACGACATCTACCAGGAATTGGGGCGTCCAATGTATTTCGCCGTGTTTAGTACTGGTCCCTGGGGGTTAATTACAGTCGTCCGAATAAATATTACTTTAAATTCTTGTTCAGTAAGTAAAATAACAGGTATTATTTTAGAAAGAGGAACCAGCCCAAAATGACATGAAAATATGTTTTTCTAGGTGATTTTGATGTGTTTTGCACGAATATCACCTTCATTTTCCTCGGAAATGAACGGTTTTAGACTTTATAACAAAGGGAAACAAAACTAGGCCTAGGTAGGGGTACAGGGCCCTAGGTAAGGTTAGGTGGTTGTATTAGGTTCGGTAGTGCCCTGAAAATCACAGTGGCCTTAAGGGGGGGTCCGCCCCCCCGCTAGGCCTAGGTAGGGGTACAGGGCCCTAGGTTAGGTTAGGTGGTTGTATTAGGTTCGGTAGTGCCACGAAAATCACTTTTCTCCTCCTCCCCCGACCCAAAAACCCCGCTTCCCACTGGGGTCCCCCATAATTGTAGTATATAGTAGGTTTATGCTTACATTTTGTGTGTAAGAGTAACTCTTAGTTTCTTTTTTAAACCATTGTATCTTGCCAGAACACGCGAGCTTGCCAAGAATCATTAAAAAAACACGTCGAAACTACTAGTTTTGTTTCCCTTTGTTATAGAGTAAAGTCTAAAACCGTTCATTTCCGAGGAAAATGAAGGTGATATTCGTGCAAAACACATCAAAATCACCTAGAAAAACATTTTCATGTCATTTTGGGCTGATTCCTCTTTCTAAAAATTTACCAAATAACATAGGAAAACGTCAATTGCAATAGTCTAGGCCACCGCGGATTGCTTCTGTAGAAATACCGAACGGTCCTCTATCTGAAAAGCTAATTGCAAATTTACTACCGAAATGACAGAAGCATTACAAACACACTTACCAAACATAGGCCTAAGAAAAACATTTTGATCAGTGGAATACAATCTTAGATTAAAATAAGACACCTAAACGTCAAAATAAAGTGGAATACTAGGATAAAATACCGAATGGCCGGCCTCTACCGTAGCGTGAACACCTTCCCGTAAGAGGTACTGTAACACGTCCTCTAACCCAGGATAGACATGAGTCAAGAGCCAGCATCCGTCAGACCAACACCTAGAGACCTCTACTTTCCTCTCGTAGTGGTAAGTTTTACCAACTTTTTTCTGCCAAGTCACAAAGTATGGCCATAATTTCCGATTTTCGGGAAGGTGGCAGCGCTATGGCAGAGGCCGGCCATTCTGTATTTTACCCTATAGGCTAGCTAGTAGCTAATACACAAGCCTAAAACTATCTACCTTTGCAACAGGCCTAAGAGAAACTAACCTACCATGCTGTATGACGAAAATTAAGACAAAATTATAATAACGTAAATAAACATGAAATAAAACAACGTAGCTACAATAGCCTACCTAAGGTATTGCTGTAGCCCTTGCAAAACTTACCTTAACCCGTGGTAAACTTTGCCTTCCGATTGCTTGAATTTTGAAGATCCTTCATCGAAACGTAGGTAACCACCGAAATATCCATTGAAAGGCAATGATAGCAAAATAATATATAAATAAATCAATAAATAACATAAGCAGTTTTCTTCTACCGGTACCGCTACCAGCCGGCAACCCAAGGAGTATGTATCGTTACTCGTTAGTATTCGTTACTCGTTAGTTGCAACAGCCACAAGAGGTAATACCATACATCACATCATATTAGGTAACACTTAAGTTATTGTACATTTCGTATTTTATTAATTTTTTAAAATTTTAATTTAATTTTTACAGTCTATTCAACATCCAAATGTTACAATCGTGGACAAAGGCAAATTATAGCTCCCTGTTGCTCGAACAAGTAGATAAGTCTTTTTGACGGGATCGTTTAATGTCATTAAGAAAAATTTCGTTTTAAATAGCAAGATTTTTTTTTTTATTTAATCCAAAAAGTGTATCTAATGTTTGAACTTTAAGTTCAACTGCCATCAGTATGGAACTTTTAAGATAATTCTTCGAATCTTTCTCTTCTCTGCAGTAGAACGTTCGCCACAGAAAACCGCATTTTGCCTACTGTAGCTTATGTTTTAGACCTACGCGGTTGTCTTCATTGTTTTATTTCTGAATCGCTTTATTTCTGGAAATAAGTAACATTGAAGCGACAAAAATTCATATTTATGGAGCCTTTATCCTATAGGATGAATATCCAGGAACTCATATTGCATTCATCTTTAATGAATTATGCTGCCTAGTTGTCATTTAATTTTTTTTAATCAACATCGATTAGAGTCTGGGTGACGTGCATGGGCATATATACGGTGATATACCTGGATATTTATTAGATTTTAAGTGACTTATTAGTAAATAACACTGTATGACTGTGATATAATAAAATAAAGTGACTTAAGTATAAATAGAATTTCTTTCCTTGTGTTTCTGTTAATGAAGTAACCCTGGGCATAAATAACAATATACCTATTATATTTATAAAGATAGGCTGACTTAGATTTACAAAGTGCAGACCGTGTAAGTTGTCATATGAAAGTAAAATGCACCCACTCATATATGGAAAATTGTATAGCGAATATTCATAAATTATCTTGGGCTTTAACTATAGAGTTATCAGTTATAAATCTGAAAATCCGAGAAGAGAATGGATACATATAAAAAAAAATGGACGTCTTGAATGCTAAGTGCCGAGAATATGAGAAAGAAAAGAAAAAAATAACTCCCCGAAAGCTTCAGAGGTCACGGACTGGCAGATATTTTATATGAATTTTTAAGAAAATTGAGGACGTAATGTCACTTTTATTGAAACGCTGAATCAAATTAGTATTGAACAAGAATATCGAGACTTATTTGTGTAAATAATATCTTTATACAATATACGACTGGACTGCCGACAGAGGCTATGGAGTCAGGTTCAAGCTATTTTTTTCTTCTTCTGTGGATGCGGCCCAATCTTATTTCTTCATAAACGATCTCAAGAATACAAATATGAAACTAAAAATGTTTTAAAGTTGTTTAGGAATGGGTGGCACTTAAAACAGCTAAAACTAAATTAAAATGAAAGTAAAGTTTATTTTGGTGGAGAGAAACGTCACTTAAGACCTGATTACTGATAATTCCGTAACTTTGGTCTGCTACTTGACTTTATTTTCCTGTCAGGTACTCAAATCACCAACGTTTGAAGGGTTATTGGCCATCATCTTAGGAATATTGCCTGTTACAAGTTACCATGATGAGTGCGCTGTTGCAAAACTTCTGATTGTCATTAACATTGTGAGCTTTTGCAGGTGTTATAATCTATCTAAGACAGCCACAAAGTAAACTAAATTGAACTACTAGATTAACAATGCTGTACCTTGTGGTGTTCAAGTTGCACTGGATCCCAGGGTTTAAAATGTGTTATACTGAATGTCCAAAACATTTGAAAGTTTCGATGCGTATAATACAGCCTTTGTCAGAATCAACGCAAGATAGCTATATGGTTTCAGGTTCACTGTCCTACGACTGAACTTGATATTAGGAAGGCCAAAAGCCAAAGTATATGGGTTTTTCACTAACTCTATTTACTTGCTTATTTTCTGAGTGTTATGATAGTATGGATTATTGTCATGAAGTACCTGCTGGACTCTTCAAATGTTCTTGCCCAATTATTTACAGGACATAATTTGAATCCATGCCTCCAACTGAGCACTTTCGAATGGTTTTGTCGATATATGTAAGCTACTTAAGGGAAGCGTAAGGCGGCAAGATACCGTATACGCTGTAAACTATAATGGCCTGTCCACACGACCGGGCCTGATCGGCGTGCTCCAGGGTTGACGGGCAAATTCTGCCGGACTTATCCATGAATGTTGTCCACACGGGTGACGGTGAGGCGATGGAGAAGTGGGCATGCCCGACGATGCCAGTAGTGTGTTCAGTGCGGTACGATAAACATGGTGCCTCATGGTGCCTACCACAAAGAAGATAGTGTAGCACGATAATTGCTTTGTGTGAAGAAAAAGAAGAGAATGTGGTGCAAAGAATGGTTCAGTAAAAGAAATGTACTATATGGTTAACGTACGTCTGCCAGGGTCGAAGCTCAAGCCATCGGGCACCACCATGGTGATTTTGCTACAAGACCCATCGGGCAATTTGACTGTTTGCCCGTTAGAAGGGAAGTCCGCCGATCAGGCCCGATCGTGTGGACATGCCTAAGACTAGTACTAGCATAGTATAGTTCTGAACGGTAATGCTTGGAAAAACATCAAGACTCAAATTATTTGTTTAAAAAATTCTAAAGTTTTTCAACTAAATGGGTCATATCCAAACATTTAATTACCAGACTTCAGCAACAAGTAGATATTACTAAGTGTAGTATATAGAATTTAAGTCAAAAGCCCAAGAGCTGGGTCCTACTAGCTGAAATGGAAATCGACAGCAAAAAGGTTTGAAATTGTGGGAAAAAAAAAACTCAGTTTTGCCCTATGAATTGTTTAGAGGCGGATGGAAAGCAAGGCAGAAGAGACTATGAAGATATCACCTCAAAACAATAAGAATTACATGTCAACCATGTTATAAAATTACTGGATTGAAGCTTTGTCCAAGAGTCTCGAGGAAGTTCCTGTTATCTAGCATAACCCCAAGATGTCCCGTCACAATGGGATCAACCCTGTTAAAAGGCTTGCGATATCTTTAGGCAAATGCAAATTACTGGTAATTTTCATTATTAGAAAAAGGGCCAGACACCAGCCAAATTACAGCTTTCAATTATAAAATTCCTTAAAATTTTTTTAGATGGTAATGTAGTACGACCAGTTCAGAGATAAAATGACCTGTGTGGCACTATTCGGCTTAAAGAATGCCACAAAATAACGATGGATGGAATTCCCATAGTAAGCCATCCATCAAAATACTTCAGAGATGCTCTGTTAATCACTTACAGGAACGGTTCTTTTTAATTCGCCATAGTTGAAATGGCTCCTAAGGTTCAAACAGAATTCAACATTTATGTCTGCTTCATATAAGCTAGAGAATTAAACTTAATTTGCTACATGGGCGAATCTTGATAACTTTATGAGGACTTCTATTGAACTTCTCCAGTCATTAAAATTAATAATCATGGCGGTATACTACTTATAAGACTCACTATGTAAAATTCCGATGCTTAAGTATAAAATGTTCCTTGAATAGGAAAATTAATTGGTTTCATTTGGTGGTAAACTGGCAAATTCTATACCGAAGAAGGCTTACAGCCATCATTACCACTGCACACCAAGAGCCAGTTTCAATATTGCATTGGGTGTTATAATTATTTTGTGAAGACAGCACATGCACAGTCTCTGGATGAATAATACAATTGAAAGTTCAAGCTGTATGAATAATCCATTTGGTAAAAGTCTTTAAGGAATTCTAATCCGCATAATGACAATGACATTCAACGTTTATATCTTTAATGCTTTGTAAACACAGTACTCCACTATAAACTGTACTAGCAGTGGTAGAATGAAGTCCAGATTAACTAAAGCTCACAACTCCACGGTCTGTATTTGGGAATAAAAGCAGCAGTAGTTTTAGGCATCAGACTTGTACATGGACTTCAGGACTTTTGTATCATTTACTAACCGATAACTATTTTAAGGCATGGTAACAAAACCTGTATCAACAATCATACTAATAGAGGGTATCCTTCAGTGGGTTCTATGTACTCACTCGTTACCGACATTACAGTACTTACTCACATCTTGTTACTGACATTACAGGAGTCATTATACATTACTAATAGTAATGGTTCTGGGCTTTATGAATAGCCAAACCTCGGACTCACTGTACATGCAGCCAATTTCCTTTTAATACCCCTCAGTGAATAAGCAACTAAAATAATATTATGACCCTGAAAATTTTTAAGATGATCTTTACCACCCGGAAGTTTTAAGGACAACCATTCATTCATTACAAAAATAGTTTGTACTGGCAAACTTCAGTTGCTAACAGGTTCATAATTTACATACCATATTTGTTTGTTTGTATGGTGCTCTTACGTTGCATGGAACCAATGGTTACTCAGCAACGGGACCAACGGCTTTACGTGTCTTCCAAACCACGTCGAGAGTGAATTTCTATCAACATAATTTTTTTTTTTTTTTTTTACATACCATGAACTTTGCTTTACCTTTTTAAAGTAGAAGCCAACATAAATGTGCAACCCATAACCAAGAAGTCTGGGAGGGAGTGCTGCTGATAAGGTTGAACTCTTCAGGCCTAACTTGACGTAATACCTGTAATGTTTATCATAGCTCTCATTTAAAATGAAAGTGTAAGACAACTGCGGGGAAGGACAAATGTTTCCTTATGCAAATGTTTCTGTTTACAGGCTGTATAGGTATCAATTCCTATTAGATTCTTTTAGCAAACCCAACAAACACTTTCATGAGCTATCACCTTGTACTCTTTTCTTCCTTTTTACTCTGTGGCTATGATGATAATAAGACCCTTTGGACTCAAAAAATTATCTGGTACATTTGTTGTACAGTGTTATAATATGCAGCCACAAATAATCTTCCTCAAAATCACAAAGTCCAGCTATGATGTACGGCTACTTGCTCAAAGCAAAAGTTTAACAAAAATTCAGTTTCAACTGGTTTTCCAATTCACCTAAAAATAAAATCCTTAACCTAATGAATAGTAAAAGGAAAGTAAAACCGTCTTTTGCCTGATAAATCTTTAATGTTTCCACAGATTAAGTGGAGTTAAGCATAAAGTTTCATATGCGACCTCCGAGCAGACCAGGGATGGGCAGCTGCTTGTCACCAAGTAGGCCTATGGCGTGGGGGGAGGGTAGTTAGCGGAACATGGGAGGGGAGGGGAGGGGAAGGGCAGATGAAGTGACTTTGCATATACAGTACGACCGCAACAAACGTGTGTATAAAGCCCAGTGCTAGGTTGGGTTGTCCTGTGCATGCTTACAAGAGCTGTGGAGAAGGCCGAAATACTACTAAGGGGCCGAGCAATCAACCAACTCCACGCCACATCCAGTAGCCAGGCACAATTCATGACCATGTGCACTACACCATGACCAACACCACCCAATTCTGTTCCCTGCCTGCAGTGAGAAAGAGGAGAGAGAGAGAGAAAGAGGGATCAGGGGTATGAGCTGACAGGGACAGCAGGTGTGGCCACAATGGGACATTCTTTTTTCATTCACTGAGGGCAGTGTGGGTATGATACTGCCAATAATCCTGCGAGCTGAGGCCACCAGATATGATACGTCCTTTACGACTAATCCCTACTTGGGAGGCAAAAAAAAAAAGACCATAGAACGACCACAGAGCTTTGCATATACGGTTGCGTAATTTTATATCTTTACAAACATAACGGCTTTCATATCATACATCACTCGCTTAAAGTGGCACTTCATAAAATTCATGACCTAACTTAAGCAATTTCACTGAGTTTAAATGTCACCCTCAACTACATAAAGCAAAATTTAATTAAAAAGAATTCATGAGCACAATGCAAAACAGCTCATGGCTCAACCAGAGCCAACAGTGCTCTCCTCTTCATGCCATATGGGGGACTGCTGCTGCTTCTTCCTTTCTTTCAGGTGCTGCTGTTTCAAGTCTCAACTATCATCACAAGGCATTGGCTCAGCTCAGTGGACAATCTTACATTTGATGATGATTCACATCACCACCCCAATTCCACAACTGCAAACGGAAGATATTATGTAAGAACAGATATGCTCTACACACAACAGTGCTGTGCTCTACCATTAACTCATACTTTTATCTCAGCTATGATAAAGGTGTACCTGTAATTTTCAAACAATATATCCATTATATAAGGTACCAGTTCAAACAGTTACTACATCACATAACACATACACTTCAAGAAATACAATACTTTTAAGTCCTAATTCTAGCAGCTTTCCTGAAGCAACACAATATGGTAAATACAAACTTCTTGCAAAGAAAGTTTTTAAAACATACAAAAGTCCATCACACAAGTCCTACTAAATCATAACAGTATTATTTATAAATATCCAAGTACACCATTTTTTTATTTTATTTTATTGTATATTTTTGAGTCCTAACTATGGTGGTTTAGTCTTACCTGTGGATACTGCGTGATATCTAGATCACTATAGTATGCATTTGCTGGCGGCAGATTATGATCCAAGGGTGGAGCACTTAACATCTCCGGCAGCTGCATAGACCACATCAACTCTGAATTCATTCCACCACTTAAAATACCAACACCCCCACGTTCTGATCTTTTCTGAGCTCTTTCAGTACCAATAGGCTGAAGTTTAGCATGTCGCTGCTCTTCATGCATTTGAGCTAATCCTGCATTATTGGCAGCAGCTGTCTGAGTGGGTGAAGCTGGGTTTGAATTGTGTGGGGAGTGTACTGGTGAAGAGTTCTCCTGTGGACCAGCATTATTTCGAAATGCAGCATTACCTCCAACTGAAGCAGGCACTACAGCAAGAGGTGGCTGGTTTCGTGGCGGCATAAGTCCTATCAATGATTCAGTATGTAAATCTAACCCACCAGGAAACTGACTAATTCCACCATAGCCTGAACCTAAAGAAGGAGTAACAGTGGGAGCTCCATTCTGGAAAGCAGCTAGTTGTGATCGAGGTGGAAAAGTAGATGGCACAAAGGTTCCAGACCTACTTGTAAAATCAGGAGCATTAGGATTAAGATTACTCTGAATCTGAGGAGCTGCAGATATTGGAGCCATCATATTATTTGTAAAGACAGGATGAGTGTTTGTTTGAGGGGTGGTAAACCTCACTCCATTCATCATGCCTGCCAGCTGTGCTATGGAAAACTGTTGTTGTTGCTGTTGTTGTTGCTGTTGCTGCTGCTGTTGCTGCTGCTGCTGCTGTTGCTGCTGCTGTTGTTGCTGCTGCTGCTGTTGCTGCTGTTGCTGTAGCTGCTGCTGCTTTTGCTGATGAAATGAACCCATTGCAATTTCTATGGGTGGTGGTGGTTTACGGTAAGGTTGCCCAGGAGCCAGGTTTACTAATTCTGAATGTTCTGGAGGCCCTGGCACGGGAACACGTGGCATGGATGATACAGGACCTCCTGGCGCTAGACTAGCCATGGATACACCTGAAAATGGTTGAGGACCCATGTTTACATTTACTTGAGAAAGATGACCACGTGTTGGCAGGGGGGCTACTGGACCCAGACGTACCATTGGCGATACCATTGGAGGTGGGGTACGAGCTGGACCTGGAAGTAGGAAAGGAGGCGGGTCTCCTCCAATGTCAACCGAAGTACGAGGGAAGGGTGGCGTTGCAGTTTGGCGAGTAGGAGGGGGAGCAATAGGTCTCATGGAAGGAGACGCGACAGGTGTACCCGGAGCACTTCGTGCCATACTTGTTGCACCCGGCTGATGAGGTCCAGGCATTGATAATGGCATAGGAACACTACCTGGAGGACTGCCTGTTGCAACAGATGTCATATGACTGCTAACAGTAACTGTAGAAGTCACACCACGATAACCTGGCGCGCGAGTAGCCTCCGGAGCTGGAGACTGATCAATCTGATCCACGTAGGAATTACCTTGCCCATGAGCTGTTTGCTGTTGATTTTGCTGAAGTCCCTGAGGCTGAAATTTACCATTCGTAACAAGACCTGAAGCTGCAACAGATGCAAAGTTTTGCTGCTTCTCCTTAGCTCCCCACATGGCTTCATGCGTTACTTGACTGAATCTATTATTAAAAATAGAATACTGTTCACTCATCATACTATTATTATTGGCTTCTGGCACACATTTTTCCTCTCCAACAATACTCTCGGATGTACAAACAGTATTTGCTAAATTTTGTTGTACAGAAGGCTTTGGAGATCCCACTAAGGGTGGAGTAGAAGAGAGTTTAGCTGATCCTTTGGAGTCTGCCAGTTTAGCTGCAAAGGTCTGCATGGCATCAGTGGTGTGAGCTACAGTTGAGGGATGTACATTATTCAGAACCTTACTCGCTACAGTAGTAACAGGCACAGATTTCTTTTCCCCAGGGAATAACTGTCGTACAGCAGGACTTTTAGGAACAGCAGAGACAAGTGCACCACCAGATGACACAGGTCTAACCTGAGATGTTCTTTTGGGAGATGAAACTGCACTTGACCACGCTGTAGCAGTAGTTGTTCCAGACTTTGCAGTTGTTATGCTGATGGTGGAAGCCGTAACAGTTGCCATACTTATTCCAATTGTACTGGCTGGTCTAAGAGCCTTGTTTGCTGAACTAGAATTAGAAGAATCTGCATTACTAACTTTAGGTGGTTTAGGGGCTACTTTAACAACTGTCTTGGGAATTAATTCTGATAAATCTTTATCAGGGTCTTTTACTAAGGCAGATATAAGATTCTGAGCCTGACGGGTTGCTTCAGTTGAGCCCTTGATACTTATCATTCTATCTCCTTGGCTCTTCCCTTGTTTTTCCACTTCTATGTGTGCTCCTGATACTTCTCGAATGGTATTGATGTTGCAACCCCCACGTCCTATTACCCTACTGATTGCGCTGTTTGGAACAGCCACTTTCTTCGCTTTTCGACTAACTTCTTTCCATCCTTCTTCTCTACGACTACCTTTCTTGGGACTTGTTCCAAGTCCTGATGATACTTTAGCATTTGGACTGAGAGATGGCGCACTAAGAGTAGTTGACGCACTACCAACTAATCCTGGTATTGGGGTGACATAATGGTCCACTTCGCCAAATGTGTCCAGAGCATTAACACGAGATGAATCATGGCCAGATTTTTTGTTATTGGTTGGTTTAATGTTGTCTAGATGAAAAATGTCCAATTCATTCATGACACCACTTGCCTTATTCTCCTCATCTTTCTTCTTCTTACTTTTTGAGGATGAGGTGGAAGAGGAGGAGGAGGATGAAGATGAGGACGATGACGTTGTTGTGGTTGTAGTGGTAGTACTTGTAGTAGTAATTAAAGTAGTTATTGATGAGGCACTAGGTTGAGAATGTGTATTATTGTTATTATTAGTAGTATTACTATTATTATTATTGTTACTGTTACTTGTAGAAACAGATTTCTTCTGGCTACCACCACTTTCAGCAGTGGGAAGAGGGGATGGATTACTGTTTTGCTTTTGGTTTGCTATAGTTGAGTCTTTTGTTGCAGATTCTCTCTTTTTCTTTTTGGTTCTCTTGCCTGGTTTGTCTTTTTCATCCATAACTTTGGTTTCTGAAGTTGCACTGGTCTGACTATTAGAATCTATGCCACTGTCACCATCCTTTTCTTCCGGTACAATTTGTTCCACTACCCTCTGAAGAGCATTAGCTTCATTCTTCTCCCTTTTTGTTTTCTCTTTTTCTTTCTCGTTGTTAGCATTATCGTCATCATCTTCCCCTTCATAATTATCACTTCCATCATCCACTCTCTTAATTCCTTCAAGGCGTCTTTTTTCCTCTCTCTTCTCTTGCTTTTTGGCCCTTTTCTTTATCCTTCTTCGAAGGGCAGCCAACTTCTTTGATTCCTCTCTTGACTTTTCCCGTTCTAACTCTTCCAGTAAGTTGGATGCGTTCTTATTAGCCTCTAATGCCTGTTTATCTTTGGCAGCACGAATGACTTCTAAACAATTGGAGCACTTTGTTACTAATTCTTTATCACTTAGAGTGGCTATGTACCTCTGTAATTCTTGGTCTGAGGGGAACTGGGACACATTACGGACCATGTACTTTACAACTTTATAGTGGCCACGCTTGAAAGCAGCCATTAGACAAGACACCTTTCTATTGTCTTCAGAATCTATATCGGCTGAAGCACTGTATAGTAACTGAACTACTTCAAGATGACCACCATTAGCTGCCAACCACAAAGGCGAGTTTCCTTTCTTGTTTTTCACCTCAACTTGAGCACCTCTGTTGAGTAAAAACACAAAATATCAGCTCCAGGATCACAAAATATAAAAATATTATGATTTAATTCTCCCCACCTGTGGCTTTTATCCACTTCTGCAAATTAATGAAAATGTCTGGGAGTCTCAGTACTCCCCCTGAGTCCAAAAACATTTGCATGAAACACTCAATGAAATAAGACACTTGGATATATAATTCAAAATTGCTGGCTCAACTTTTTTACTTGCCAAAAATAATCTATAATGACAAGCAGTACATATAAAAACTACTATAATTACCTTTGGATGAGAAGTTCAACAAACTTATAGTGTCCCTTATCTGCCGCAATAGTGAGAGCTGTATCTCTTGAGGAGGGTACAGGGGGAGCATTGACATCGGCACCTTTGTCTAATAATACCCGGCCAACCTCTACATAACCACCACTCGCAGCTTCCATTAGGGGCGTCAAGCCAGTCTGTCAAAAAAAACCAATACACAAATTGAAACTTGTTTTCCAATGAGGTAGTAAATAGTCACCACTTTTTTTTTTTTTTTTTGCAAGCTTGAAAGCAACATCTAATAGAACACCAGTGCTGTTAACTCATAATTAACCTATTCTGAACTTTATCCATTATTATCATTAATAAAGTAGTTTAACCATGCCACTGAGCTACTTTCAGCTCTCACAGGCCAGACTCTGGGACGTAAGTTCACTTGGTGTGATCATGAATGAAAATGATTAAACTAAACACTGCACACAGGCACATGAATACAATAAATAAATCTATTCATGTCCATATGTACATAAAAAAAATGAAGTGTAAATAAAATAAAAACCAAATAAAATCTAGCATTAGTTATGTAACATGTTAAAAATATTTTAAAATTTCATTAAATGACCTAAGGGTTTTCATATTTTCATCATATACTTACATTTATATTTCATCAACTAAATTCCTTTATTAGGCTCAATGGTCTGGATAAACTACCGTATATACTCACGTATCATGCAACTTTTGAAGACCTAACTCGGGAGTTAATTTTAAGGGGGTTGCATTATGCCCGAAATATAAGTGTGTGTAATTATCACACATTAGTATTGTATCATAAAATACAAACATAATGAATATGCATCTATTCCATGGATCTTTTAAAAAGTTATGCTTTACTTCACTGCATCCAATATTATTTTATGTATTTTCATATTATACTATTTGTTTGTATTATAAAATACAAACATAGCAGTCAATGTTTTGGTTTGGAAATCAGCTGAGGGCAATTGCAAGGTAAGTTTGTTTTGCTGTACTGAACTCAAATCAGAGACTTTCTTGCTTTCAGTTAGCGCAAGTGAATCTCAAGATATTCCATTTATATGTGACAAAGTTATTTTACATTATACGAAGTGTTTTCAAGTCGAAATATCATTTAAATACGTATCGTTTGTAAACGAAATTCAGTTATTTTCTTTGTTAGTAGATGGCACTGAGGGCATGCTTACTGTGTAAACAAAAATCAAAAGATTCTGTTCGATATTTTTCACTTTATCTCATCAGAATACTACGAGCTTTACATATTTATCTTTTGTTGGAGTGAAAACAGTGAAATGTGTTCTTTCACACTCAATAGTTTTAATTAAAACAAGGTTTTCTCAAATTTTGTTTACGGTCGAGTTTCATGGTACTGTACCGAAATTTGCAATTTTCATCCACGTTGCTGATGCACGATAATAGTTGTTAGCAGATCAACATTCTTTCCTCAGCTTCCGCTAAAACTTACAGGTTAAATTCAGCGGTATATACCCTTACTGATCTTTCCTCCATAATGAGTAAGGATATAGTAATGTAAGAATATATCAGTCCTATTCTCCTTAACATCATTTGTAACATAACTACGGTAATCTTTTACTATCGTACGATGCTTGAAATCCAAGCAAAAATACTGCTGTTATCGGATTACACAACAAGTATAACATTACTAACAATACTTTTGGTATTTCTTTTACTGTTTTAAACTTAACTAGAAGATGGGATAGATAAAGAAATGGAGGAAAACAGGTTAGCATAACTAAAAAATGGGATAGATAAATAGGAGGAAAAGAGGTTAGCCTGTTGTTATTTGGTCTCGTAAATTTAACTTGCATGATATGCGATACACGATAAAATTTTTTAAGGGTGATAATTTAGGGGTCGCATGATATGTGAGACTGCATGTTACACGAGTATATACGGTAATCCTTTATAGTAATAAAGAAAGCAGCTGTAACTTTTAATTGGTACAAAGCATGTTCTACTGACTTGACTTTTCAAAACTTGGCCTCCATGAAAACTTAATTAAAACTCAATGGCCAAACAAAATTGCCCTATACAGTAACTTCATCCCCAAACTAATTTACCAAGTTGAGCTCCGCTATTCAACTAGTATTAATGTGGTGCTGTCAACTATTTGAAATACATTTTAGACAATTACAGCTTCTATAAGGCCTTCACTTGCTCTTTACACTAACACCAGCTAAAAAGAGATGTTTTTAGGAGCCACAAACTGAATAAACTATTTAAGCATTCACTTCTGGTACTCTGTGTAATCTTTAAAGTAAGCAAACAATCCCATTACCACAAATATTCTAACAAATCCAGCATATCTTTTTACTGATAAATTCTTTTTATTGTTTTTATCACATATGGCTCTTGATTCACTTTATCCAGAGAAGTAAATGTCCGGCTCAAGATTCATTAAATTTCTTTGAACATTACAAACACCATCATCATCAATTTGTAATTAACTACATTACTCTTAACTGACTCTGAAATTTTAAAAGGGAATCTTAGGAAAAATGAAAAAAAATTATAAGGAGATAATTAACTACGATAATGTGTTTTGCTTCAATATCTATGGTCACTGATACTGAAACATGGGAAGAATGAAACTTAAAAATACAAGATAGTAAAGTACAACAATAAGAGAACCATAAGGCATAAAGATCTTCAGTGTTCAGTGACCTGAGCTGCCGCATCTGGATTAAGTCAACTAATATGAAATGATTGACACTTGCAGATTAGCAACCTTAAGAGCTGTGATATAAAACTATTATAAGGAAAACAAACTCAATAGACTTCACAACAGAGCACCTAACATTCCACAGTTATATTGCAAAAACCGTGAATCAATGTAATCCTATTAAATACAAATGTTTTGCTCTTGCTCATCAAACAAAATACTGACCCAAAAGGAAGAATACCTAACAATACCCTAGTACATTAAGCAAACCAAAATGAGATTTAGCCCGATTGCTGGCTGATCATTTTTTTTTTTTTCAAGAAAAAAAATATAAGGAAAATAAAATGTACCTTCAATGGTTTTTACTCAACTTCCTTTTCAACTACATCACTCTACTACTATGACAATTCAAAATTTAAAAACTTTCCAGCAACACTAATTATATTTTTAAAAAACCAAAGATTCTATTATATTAATAAATGATTTTTGACAATCTTGTCAAATTTCACCAAAGCATTCCAAAGTTAACTATATACTTAAGTGCTTGATTTGCATTCACCATTGATGAAAATACTATGAAAAGCCAAAAAGATGTCAGTTCCATTCTATCTGTGTTCTATGCTCTTAATCACTCGACTAAACATGCATTTTTCATTTATGAATTAACCTGAAAATATAAAGTAGTCCAATAGGCACAAACAACAGGGTTTTACCTTGGCACGATGTTCAACATTCGCTTTACGGTCGAGAAGGAGTGACACGACTTCATGACGACCTTGGAAGCAAGCAAGGGTGAGAGCCGTATTGCGGTTGGTTTCAATTTGAGCATTGATGTCTGAGCCCATGTCCAGCAGCAACCTTACTGCTGTTACATGACCATTCATGGCAGCCAACATCAGGGGACTAATGCCAAGTTTGCTTCCAGTTCTGGAGTTAATCTCTGCTCCATTGTCCAAAAGCAGCTTGATGATGTTTACAAAACCCCCAGATGCTGCTAGACTGAGCGGCGTGTAATCAGACACATTACGATGTTCCTTGTTAGCTCCTCTCTGCAGCAATATCTCTACAACCTGAGGACATAATTTATTTGGTATAACCATGCGTCATAGAATTACTAATCAAGCTAAATAACTGGGTCAAAAGAAAATCCTTGTACATGCAAGTCTTAATTTTGTCAGTCGTACCATAATAAAAACCAAGATAAATTGAAATCATATCTGCTGTAGTTTCATGAGCTGCATGCACGAGACAAACATAGATTTACTTACCTCGTACCTTCCTCCAGAGCATGCCAAGGATAAAGGTGTATCCTTGGTACGCTCTGACTGCGCCTCAATGTGCGCACCAGCATTTAACAGCGTCTCAACAACTTTGCTATGGCCTGCTGTTGCTGCCAGGATTAGAGGTGTGAACCCTTTCTTATCTCTATGCTCTGTAATAGTAAGACATATCAAGTTATAGCAAAATTTTAAGGGTAAATGAACTTTTTTTTTTCTTTTTTCTTTTTTTAACATCATTCATTAATAGTTAACAGTAAGGTGATGAAATTTTCAATTTGAGTATTTATTCTGTTATTATATGATATATCATGAAAAAAAATTTTCCATGTTGCTGTACCTAGTGTTCTATTTCTGGTACTAATACATTAAAATACTAAGGCACCGTTTGTCTTTCGTATGATTTAGACGTGTTCTAATTCAAATGGCAATTACAATATGTTCTTCAACATTTGTCACTTCATGATTTAGATGAGTCCTATTTCAAATGGCAATTACATGTTCTTCAACATGTATTGTCACTCTTCAAGTTCTGAAGTCAAGAACATTTCCTTTTCTCTCTGATTTGTCATTAACTAAATTTTATGTGTTTATGATGAAGCCTTTTCATCATATGGCATTGGAGGTAAAAAAAAAGAAAAAAAAAAAAAAGGTGTTTATTTCTTACTCTCTTCCTATTTATCTAAAACATTTGCCTATACAGTGGACCCACGTATTCGTGTTCTCCAAATTAGCGGACTCACGCATTTGCGGATTTCTCTCTGGAACATTTCCCTGTATTATTCGTGGAAAATTCGCTAATTTGCGGTATTTTTCTATGAAAAATATCCACAAATTCCTTTCTTGTTTTTCCCCCCACCATAAAATGCGCTTTTTGTGATAAAACTTTAAAAAACCAGGTATAACATTTTTAGTGTTTTTTTCGTGACTTCCAACTAACAAAAATAAATTTTTTTTAACCAATTTGTATTTTTCATAACTAACAAACCCAAGGTCTTAACATTAGGATAATACTAGTGCCAAGCTGGAAACCGGTGGAATTAATAAAAAAAAACTTGTGTGATCCAAGGACTATCGGCATCTGTACCAGGTCACGGGTTATTGTAGTTCCCAGAATGCCCTTGGCACCCGTGACCTATCAGTTACTTTCCTACCGCCTTAATGATAGGACACTATTACTTTTTCTCTGTGTTCCAACTATTTGCGGGGTCTAACTATTCGCATTGGGGGTCTGGTACGCATCCCCCCGAATACATGGGACCACTGTAGTACTGTATATAACTCATACATGTAATTAGATTTTTTTCCTTTAGGTAATATTGATTTTA